>NC_133343.1:32880400-33017900 GCF_030506205.2 Paramisgurnus dabryanus | reverse complement strand
GCACGGTCCATGAAAAAAATCCGAACCGTTCGGTTCGCTTGTCTCGGTTCGGAGCGCGTGTGTACCGCACGGTTCAACGGTCCATGGCATGCGCAATGTAGTCTCATGCCCTGTATGTGACCTCAGATAGCGCGTTTCCCTTTCGCGCGAAAGAAGAGGTGACTCGTTTGGAGTATAAGTACTGCGGGTTATGTTACGTGTAGAAATGGCAAGTGGGAGAAAAAAGGAAGTCTGCCCGCAGTTGGAGGATGCGCCAGCGTCGTATAAGTTTGGTGTGTGGAAACATATTTTTATTTCATGTTACTTATGATGACAGCGGAAATAAAACAATAGATAGAACTGCAGTCTATGGGTTGAATATGCTCCAACAGCCACAGGAGATCGCCTTCTCTCCGACCATTTATCTAATCTGAGGTACTGACAACAATGTTTTACGTCTTTTCATATTCAGCGCTATTTTTAGCCTTTCATTGATAAAATTAAAGCGGCTGATTTCCGCGTAGTTTCATTTTGCTAGCGTGTGAAAGTTGCGCGATCTTATTTCAGAAATTGCTCCTCAAAGTAATCAGGACAGAAGTGGGCAAAAGTGGACAAAAGAGACTTAAAGAGATTTTAATATTACAGGTGCAAAGGTTATGTTTCTCTCTCGTCCACATAAACTCTCAGTATTAAAGCAGCCTCTCAGTGATAAATCTAAGAGCTACACTGAAGTTGGCATTTTAATAAATGCAAGTTATCTTTGTGTGCTAAAAATGCACATAAAGTTTATGTAGATGGCAATACACATTCTCTTTTTTGCCAAATAAATGAAAAGCATGTTGAAATCATCAATGTCTTCCCTCTTGCTCTATCAAAATCTCATCTGGCTTTCCTCAGAGATGGTCCCAATAATGTGCTTAAAGTCAAATTCAGTTTGTGCATGATTACATGATATAACTTTTTTTAATACTGTATCCTAAATTATGGATAATTAATACATTAATAAGATAATACATTTCTGGAGTGTTAAAAATGTAAAGAAAAAATAACAACAAGAACCGTACTGAACCGTGAACCGTGACCATAGAACCGTGATACGAACCGAACCGAGGGTTTTGTGAACCGTGCCACCCCTAGTCAATATTAAAGATATCAAGGTTATATTTTATGTACGATGATTTTATGTATAAAACAGAAAATCACAACAAAATAAATGGGTTTTCACAGATTGGATCACATATAACCTAGTTTGGAGAAACTACATAAATATCTTGTATTGTCAAAAAGTAAAAAATAGAGATTTTTTTATTTATTATTTTAGTTACGTCACTAATTCTGATGAAAAACATATCAAGATATCAATGTACTTATTTGCAAATGGCATCTTTTGTCCTGTGGCAAATACACGTATATGTGTTTAAATATACAGTACACATCAGTCTCGGTGGGACACACAGTAAGACTTTAAAGGGGTCGGCCAATCAAAATATTAGCACAGGGATCATGTCTAGCATGAGAAAGTGCCGTACCAAAACTTTTTCATTTGTTTTTTGGCAGGACGAGGAAAAACAAAAGGGTGGAATTGCAATCCAGGGCAATGCAATTGCTGCAATTCCAACAAAATTTGGCTCGGATGTTTGTTGCACTTCGGCCGTGTGGGATAGTTAACGTGATGAGAGCTTTAATGCTGGCCGATAACGCCAAGCATTCAAGTATGCGAATCTTCTTGGAAACAGGCCGGTTGCCGTCGATCATTTCAACAGGAGACTCGTGAGATGTTGTGCCAAAGGGAATAGGTTATGAGTCCAGAGCACACAAAGACTTGGATCAAGAAAAGCACATGGTAATGATGACATCACAGGAGGGGGAGGCTTAACTTATTTTAATGGTGGGATTGATTTTGTAGGACCTACAGTACGTAAAGCAAGAGGGGCATCGAGTCATATAGTATTTTAAAGCTATTCTGGGGTTTGTTGTTGTAGTTGTGCAGGTTATTCAATGAATATGCACAGAGAGCAGTGACATTTTTTTCAGGATGATAAAGTGACCAAAAATTTAAGTTGGGACACCCATAGCTATCACAACTGACACAAGTTTGCCTTTCGTTTCTTATGGTTGATGATTTCGCTATTATCTGGGGAAGTATTTCTGTTATTTGAGTCAAAGCTTAAATAAGTTTCAGGATAGAGAGCTCATGGGACCCTGAGCTGTGAATGAACCGTAGCTCTCTCAGAGCGAACCCAAGTGATCTGTTTCACACACAAACACATTCATTTCAATCCACTGTGGACCAATGCCATGGATGACAAAACACATAAAACATTGATGAAATAATGTAGTTGAAATAAAGTTGAAGGTTTGTTGCCATAATTTGTCATTTGATTATGGTGTTACCCAATACAGAAACAACCCACAAGGCAGGAGTGATAAATAATGAAACCATCAAGATTTTTGTAAAGGTTGTGTCATGTAATTATTATATTTGGCAGATGGTTTCATGCATATTTTTCTTTTGCAGTGCATTGTAGTTAAGATCTGATCAGTATGTGTGTTCCCTGGAGATTGAACCCCATGACCTTTGCCATCCTGGCAGGCACGCTAAAATATGCTGGGGTGTTGCAACACATGGTTGTATAAAATATGGACCAACCCAACTGTAAGGTTAAAGATAGCACATAGTCATTTCATCCTTCATATGTCCGAAACGTTTTTTTTTGTGTTGTAAGATTTATAATTTTCGTGTTGTTTACATTATATTCACTTATGCGCCGATTGCAAACAAAATACTTCAGATTAGATTTTGATTTACTTGACGCCTGTGCCCAGCAAGCCATTTTGGCTAAAACAAGGCAAACGTTGAGTGTCAGTTCAAGTCTAATAGACGTCTAACCATAGCCCAAAATTGACCATGCATGTATGTTTAGAAATAGAAAGCAAATACCTTTAACATGTGTTGACTGTGCTTCCATGATGGGATATAGTACTTTTCCAATTTTTTTAAGGCAAAACGGCATGTAACCAAATTCAAGGTTATTTAGGGTAGAAGTGGGTTACTCATAGCCGGACTATATATTGTCACGATCGGGAACACGAGTAAGGACACAAACGCAGGGTTCACACGAAAGGGTAACATTTAATATAAATAACATTAAATCAAACAGGAGGAACAACACGGGCAGGTAAGAACAATGACTGAAACACTGGGAACAAACATGACATCAGCGACAATCATCCGGCAAGTGCACATACAACAGGCAGGGGTATATATACAAACAGACTAACGATACACAGGTGTGATGAGGCAGGTAATTAATTAACAAGAGTCCAGGTGACGACAATCGGAACAGACACAAAACATGACACGGATTCCACCGTGACATTACCCTCCCCTTAATGAGTGGCTACCAGACACTCGAAACAAAACAAACTGGAAGTCTGGTAGGGTGGATCCAGGGGAGGGATGGAGGGCTTGGAGACCACGACGGAGCCGGCGGAAACCAGGGCGAAACCGGCAGGCAGGAAGCCGGGGCACGGCCGGGAGAACCGGAGTGGCCATCCCAGGTACCGACTCTGAAGACTCCACCCTCCTGGGAACCGACGGGGATCTGGTCATTCTGGGAATCGACTCCCACCATCCCGGGGAAAGGGGCTCCTCCACGGTGGCGACCACCCCGGGGAAAAATCGAGCGTGGCGTCCGTTCTCGAGCCCCAAATCGAGCATAGTGGTGGACCTCCCAGGAACCGCCCCAGACGACTCGACCAGCAGGGGAATCACCGGAACCGATACGATCCCCAGAACCCAGCTCATGTTTCACAGCAACCACCCCGGGGGAATGAATCGGGCGTGGTGAGGGTTAACTCGAGCCCGGTCTGGAGTTCTGGGTGTTCCCTCCTTGAACCTGCTGCGTCCTTCACTGGCCGGATGATTCTGTCACGATCGGGAACACGAGTAAGGACACAAACGCAGGGTTCACACGAAAGGGTAACATTTAACATAAATAACATTAAATCAAACAGGAGGAACAACACGGGCAGGTAAGAACAATGACTGAAACACTGGGAACAAACATGACATCAGCGACAATCATCCGGCAAGTGCACATACAACAGGCAGGGGTATATATACAAACAGACTAACGATACACAGGTGTTATGAGGCAGGTAAATAATTAACAAGAGTCCAGGTGACGACAATCGGAACAGACACAAAACATGACACGGATTCCACCGTGACATTACCCTCCCCTTAATGAGTGGCTACCAGACACTCGAAACAAAACAAACTGGAAGTCTGGTAGGGTGGATCCAGGGGAGGGATGGAGGGCTTGGAGACCACGACGGAGCCGGCGGAAACCAGGGCGAAACCGGCAGGCAGGAAGCCGGGGCACGGCCGGGAGAACCGGAGTGGCCATCCCAGGTACCGACTCTGAAGACTCCACCCTCCTGGGAACCGACGGGGATCTGGTCATTCTGGGAATCGACTCCCACCATCCCGGGGAAAGGGGCTCCTCCACGGTGGCGACCACCCCGGGGAAAAATCGTGCGTGGCGTCCGTTCTCGAGCCCCAAATCGAGCATAGTGGTGGACCTCCCAGGAACCGCCCCAGACGACTCGACCAGCAGGGGAATCACCGGAACCGATACGATCCCCAGAACCCAGCTCATGTTTCACAGCAACCACCCCGGGGGAATGAATCGGGCGTGGTGAGGGTTAACTCGAGCCCGGTCTGGAGTTCTGGGTGTTCCCTCCTTGAACCCGCTGCGTCCTTCACTGGCCGGATGATTCTGTCACGATCGGGAACACGAGTAAGGACACAAACGCAGGGTTCACACGAAAGGGTAACATTTAACATAAATAACATTAAATCAAACAGGAGGAACAACACGGGCAGGTAAGAAAAATGACTGAAACACTGGGAACAAACATGACATCAGCGACAATCATCCGGCAAGTGCACATACAACAGGCAGGGGTATATATACAAACAGACTAACGATACACAGGTGTGATGAGGCAGGTAATTAATTAACAAGAGTCCAGGTGACGACAATCGGAACAGACACAAAACATGACACGGATTCCACCGTGACATATATGGTCTATAGTTAGCTGTCATTTCATTCAGTCTCGGCTTTTGCTTGCTGGGTGGTTCTGACTCCTGAACGCAGTCTTTTAACGTTGTAAACGATTGGCAAATCCGGCTTCGAACTGGACACTTTTTGTAAAGCAGTTGTCTCCGTAATGCAGGTAACAAACATAAACCCATTCGCAATTAACTGCATCCACTTTTGTCTTAAAGGGATAGTTCGGCCAAAAATGATATTAAACCCATGATTTACTCACCCCCAAGCTGTCTGAGTTGCATATGTCCATCGTTTTTCAGACAAACACATTTTCGGATATTTTAGAAAATGTTTTAGATCTTTCAGTTGATTAAATGTAATGTTACGGGGTCCACGACCTTCAAGTCCAAAAAAAGTGCGTCCATCCTTCACAAATTAAATCTAAACGGCTCCAGGATGATAAACAAAGGTCTTCTGAGGGTAATCCGCGCGGTGTTGTTGTAGAAATATCCATATTTAAAACTTTATTAACGTAAATAAATACCTTCCGGTAGCGCCGCCATCTTATGGCGCTTTTCCATTGCATAGTACCCCACGGTTTAGTTTAGTTTGGGTCGGGTCAGCTCACCTCACTTTGGCGTGGTTAGCTTTTCCATCGAGTTTAGTATCACTTTGCAGTGGGAGGGATTATAGGCGTGTCGTTATATTTACGCTGCCTACTGCTGTGACATCATACACGTGAGAGCGTTGTTGTACATTCCCATACATTCATTTATTTCTCAGTCTGCCACAAAATTAAAATTGCCCACCACAAATAGATGTTTGCACATCGCGTTTATAACTACCTCTGTCTCACATGACAGTTTCTGTTCAAACACCCGACCCGTGGCGTCAGTCGACGGCGCTCCGCTGAGCCTCATTCAGTTGCATTTAAGCATATATAATGCGGACGTGCACGTCGCAAATGTGCCGCCACAAACTGCAAGTCTGGAAAAAACTGTTATGGTGTCCCGGATTCTCAACCTGCGGATGTTTTTCATGGCTAAAAGGGTGTTTGGAAACTTATAGCAGAACACAGATAACAACATGTTTGCTTGAGACAGCGCAAGCTAGCAGTAAGCTAAAGCTAATATTTACATTTTAGCGATGACGTGACGATTCTCTCAGACCAATCAGTGATCTACAGTGTTTTCGCGTCACGTTTGGTATCAGCTCGGGTCGCTTGGAACCCCAACCGAGGTGGTACGAAAAAAAGTATCGGGTACTACGTACTGCACCCAATGGAAAAGCTCCCAAAAGTAAGCTGACCCGACCCAAACTAAACTAAACCGTGGGGTACTATGCAATGGAAAAGCGCCATTAGTCTCCTCTGTATTCAGGATAGAGTATAAACGTAGTGTACGCACTTTTCTTAGTGAGTATGACAAATTTGGAGGGCGGGGGCACAGAACAGCAGCAGAGTAGCCTCCGTAGGCTGCGTAAGCTCTCATCCTGAATGCGGACGCGACTAAGAAGGCGGCGCTACCGGAAGGTAGTTATTTACTTTAATAAAGTTTTAAATATGGATATTTCTACAACAACACCGCGCGGATTACCCTCAGAAGACCTTTGTTTATCATCCTGGAGCCGTTTGGATTTAATTTGTGAAGGATGGACGCACTTTTTTTGGACTTGAAGGTCGTGGACTATGGGTGGACCCCATAACATTACATTTAATCAACTGAAAGATCTAAAACATTTTCTAAAATATCCGAAAATGTGTTTGTCTGAAAAACGATGGACATATGCAACTCGGACAGCTTGGGGGTGAGTAAATCATGGGTTTAATATCATTTTTGGCCAAACTATCCCTTTAAGACAGGGTTACTTGGAAAGCTGAAGGAGGTTTTCTTCTCCTTACTTCCAAAAACACACTTCTTGTGCCGATTCTTGATTGTTGACATAGAAGTTGTCACGTGCAGTGATGCTTATGACTTTACTCATGCTAATGATGAGCGTTCTCACTCTGGGGTGGTATGGTAATAATAAGATCCCCTTCTGACATTACAAAGGGAGCAAATTATCAACGTCAGACTTTTTCACATTCTTGCATTGAATGGTTTACCAAAACTAAGTTACTTTTTCACATTTTCTAGGTTCATAGAAGCACTGGGGACCCAATTATAGCACTTCAACATGGAAAAGCCAGATTTGCATGAAATGTCCCCTTTAAATTAATCTAGAAAATGCTCACATTTACAAGTTATGATGTATTGGTTTATGTCAAGCTGTCATAACAAAGACATCTCAAACAATGTAATCTTTGCATTAAAAATGACATAATAACAATATGACAATAATTTTGGGTCTAAGGAAACTCCAAAATCTGTTTACTATGACAGAAAATAGGAATTATGGAGAGGACGGGTTGACTGTCACTGAGGTTATAGATGTTTCAACTGAAGATTAAGAGAGCGAGGGGTCACGGGGGTCTTCTCAACTATTTAACGTTTAACGGATAAGTGTGACAGTGTTACATGTCTTTGTAAATGTCGCAATGCATGCAGAGACTATATAAATTATTAATACGTCCTGAAGAGCGTAAACACTGGTGCTTTCAAAACATTGCTCTGTTTGTTTGAGCATCCTCAGCATTCCTTGGCTAGTACTGCAAGAGTTTTGATAGAGAAATAAGAAATGGGGTCAGGAAACAAGCGGAACTCAAACCTTCAGCTCCCACATGACCATGAGCTAAACGATGATGCTAGCATTTTTACACGTTTTTGTTTTGTGTTTGTTGCAGGTGTAGACAAGATGTCAGTCAAGTTGAAGTTTGATTGCCCGGCTGATGGTGGATTTGTACAGCGGAGTCGATCGTTCACCGGTGTCAACACACTCGGAAGCCGCAGAAGGTAAGAAAGTGTGTTTGAGATTAAAGTGATGTTTTTATGGCTCCAGTAGCAGATACTGATGTCAGTATAGTTTGGAGTACTAAACAAAACTATGTGTATGTTTTTATGTATAAACACAGAAGTGTAATGGCAGTGGTTATTTGAAGAACATAAGGTCCTGAGATGTTGTTTTGATCGAACTTGGCTCCAATTGTTCTTTGTGAGCAAACTCATGTTGTGTTGCATAAGCAACACAGCTGCCCATTTTTATTTCATGTGTTACAATAGCACAACATTACTGCATTTCCATCCGTTCCATTAAAAAAAGATTGCATATAAATTACTGTTCAACAACAACTTTAGAGACTGCTTGCAATTTATAAACTATGTTTGTGGCAAAAGCTTCGCAAAACTGAATTGTGAGAAAATTATTGTTAAGCATTTGATTACTTCGTAAAATGCTTTGAAGGGGACTTTACACAAGACTTTAAGATGTCAAATAAATCTTTGGTGTCCCCAGAGAAGTTTTCACATATGTGAAGTTCTAGCCTAAAATACCATATATATAATTTATTATAGCACGTTAAAATTGCCATTTTGTAGGTGTGAGCAAAAATTTGCCGTTTTTGGGTGTGTCCTTTAAAATGCAAATGAGTTGAGTGGTTGGATAGTGCAGATTAAGGGGCAGTTTTATCCCCTTCTGACATCACAAGAGGAGCTAATGGAAAAAGTCAGATTTTTATGATATGTTCCCTTTAAAGGAACAGTAAGTAGGGTTTAAGTGTTTTATTAATCAAAATCAATGTCTTTATTCATAAATATGTCCTTGTTTGGTGTCAAATGACCTCTGCCAATGATCTGACTTTTCTTTGTAAGCTTAGAATTTCTTCTCTTTATGTACATTGAACGGCTAAGTCCAAGGAGGCTTCCATGTCGTTTTGCCGTATTTATAAACTATAATAGCAGAGAGGGACAAAAAGCATTTGCCTACCAATGCGTTTCCACAACGCGTTTTCATTCAGAACACGTGAACCAGCTGCACCGGACAAGGAGATCAGTGAGTACATAACGGCTACCGTAGTTGCAACACGCATTTGGAAAAGCGAGGCGCTAGAGAGCACTGTTCGTTTGAATGCAAAATACAGTGTCACCACTGGATGGGGGTAAATCCTACTTATTGTCCCTTTAATCAAACCCGAGCGATAATTCACGTTCAATTTTAAATTTAGAGCAACAATGCATTTCAAAATAATACTTTTACAAAACATTCTTACAACGTTCTAACTTTTTTTTAATTGTCATTTTAAGCCACACATTTCAATAATTGTACATCTGTCTTTACAAAACTATAAAAACATGCATCAAAACTTTTATATTTTTTTAAAGATGAAAACACAAAAAATCTTATTTCCGACCTACAGTAGAGCTTTTACCTGAATCTCCAGCTTTCACTGGGGCAGTACCCTTTCAAAAAGCACAGCTTTTGTACCTTTAGGGTGCATATTATACCTTAAGGCAGGGCAGTAACTACAAAAGACATTGAGGCGAACACATCCTCCCCAATATTTAGAAACTTCGTTTTTTTGTATACAAACCTTAAGGGTACATACTGGAACCTCAAATGTATCTTTGAACCTTTTTAAACTGCAAAAAGTGACTTTCTAACTTAGTGTTTTTGTCTTGTTTTCAGTAGAAATTATTAGCAAAATGACCTAAGAAAATAAGTCTAGTTTTTAGACGAAAATATAGTGAATTTGTGCTTAAAACAAGCAAATATTTTTGCAAATGGGGTGAGAAAATTTTGCTTGAATTAAGTGTTTAAGATTTTTTTCCCACTCCATTGGGCAATATTTTTGTTTGTTATAAGCACAAATTCCTTTAAATTGTATGTGTTTTGTCTAAAAACTAGACTTATTTTCTTAGGTCATTTTGCTCATCAAGAAAAAGCATCTTAGTTTAAGAATTTTTAGATATTTGTAATAAAATCAAGACAAACATTTTAAGTAAGAAAGGCTTTCAAGATTTTCAAGAAAAAAATCGTAGTATTTTTGTCTTGTTTTCAGTAAAAATTCTTAAATTAAGATATTTTTTGTCTAAAAACTAGACTTAAAACTAGGCCGTTTTCCTCATCAAGAAAAAGCATCTTAATTTATATATTTTTTATATTTTTACTGAAAACAAGACAAAAATACTAAGAACATTTTTTCTTGAAAATCATTCTTTGCAGTGTAATAGGTACTGTCCCAATGACAGCTTTTGTAGTTTTATTTCTCATTTCTTCGGCAGATTTTTTTCTGTTTAAGAGAAAGTGAGTAAAGAGCGCGTGTTTGTTTTAACCTGAAAATAGGCGTTGAATCTGTCATGATCCACAGAGGGACCTTGAATTACATGTGAGATGTCAGTGATGCTGACCTGAGATCAGCTGTGTTTTCTGTTATCCCACAGAGCAGCATTTAGGAATTCAATCCCTGGAGAAAAGTGAAGAGTTTATTTAAACTACAGAGTCATTGAGTTTATAGTGCTGAGTATAGACTACTACTTGCAGGATAAAAGATCCATCAGAACACAAAAATACTGAATTAATGTTTATATTTAGACTTTATATAATCTGTTTGGCTTCTCATTGTCTGAATCATTTTACATTTATGCATTTGTGACTAGCTTTTATCCAAAGTGTCTAACATTGCATTTAATCTATTCATTTTTTCGTTATATGCGTGTTTTCTGGGAATCAAACCCATGACCATAAGTGCAATGCTCTACAAACTGAACTACAGGAACACTTCAACACAATGAGTTACAAAAAGTAACTTTTACCTGTCCTCTCTCCCTCAGATATTCCTCGGCTCGCAGCTCTCTACGCACTAAAGTCACGGCAGGAAAATCTCCCAGAATTCCCTCTTCTAGTCGTATGAGCAGCAACGTCTGGGGACAGCAACCAGAACAGGTGGACAGAATCTTCCAGGCCCTACGGAAAGGACTCAAGTATGGGAAACACTATTTGATCAAATAAGAACCATTGCTACACCTTTGCATTTACACTTTAACATTTTATGCATTTGGCAGATGGTTTTATCCAAAGCGACGTATAATGCACTCTCTGGGAATCGAACCCATGACCTTTTAACTGCTAATGCAATGCTTTTCCAGTTGAGCTAGGCTTTGACATGTTCATGTGATTCTCTACTGGATATTTCAATTCTGTGGTGAATTAGATATCACACATGTACTGTAATAAACATTACACTTCTATGTTTGATTATATAGGGACTACTTGGAAAACCATCAAACAGAACTGGACTTCTTGACATCCCAGCAGAGGGACACAAAAAGAAACTCTAGATTGGTAAAACTTGCTCTACACTGATCCTAGACCAACTTTAACTAGTTATACTCATTTAATTGATATTAACTCTTTCGCCGCCAGCCATTTTTTGTGATTTTCATAAAAGTTTCAAAAAATGCCTTCCAGGAAATTTTTCTTCTAAAAAAATATATAAACATACAAATATATCAAATGAAAGAGCAGACCCTCTGCTTTAAAAAAAAAACAAAAACAATAAACAAACAAACAAAACGGGAAAAAAAGTTTCATCCCATCTTTAAATTTTTCTCTGCTTATAAACTTTTAAATATGGATTTTGTCTTTTAGAATATATTTTTTAGCAAAAAGCTGAAATAATTGCATTTTTGTGAAGGAATTTTGTTAGAGATCAGATTCAGAATGATTATCAAAACATACACAGAGTTTAAAATTAGTAAATAACGTTTTCGCTTCGGTTTTTCATAAATTGGGTAAGTGCGCATCTAGTGGATAATCGCGGTATTGCAGATTTGTAAAAATTAATCAGGAACAGGTTTTTTTATACAAATGTTTTCTCTTATCAATGGCGGGGAAAGAGTTAATCTAGTCGTATTTCAGCTCTAGTCAGTGGCGGTTCTAGACAAATTTCACTAGGGGGGCCAAGGAGGGGCCAGTGTTTTACAAGAGGGGCACATAAAAAATGGCAAGAAATTATATTTAAAGATTATAGGGGTTGTAACAGGAATTAGTTTAAGACAGGACCAGGCCTTAGTTTAATTAGGAAATGTAACTAGTTTTAACAAACATGCCTTACTAAAAACATTACTTGTGTGCATTTTGAAGCAAAACAAAGGGCACTGATATATTTTAAGATGGCATTGCAAGTTTTTTTCAGTTTGGACAGCTCTTACATTTATTTAAGTCTAGGACTAGTCTAATCCCTTTCCAGGAAACCAACCCTTAAACTTTATTTTACTTTACAATTATATAAATATTTATTTAAAACAAGAGTGAGTGCAGGTGCATAAGAGGAGCTGGACTCTTTTCTAAAGCCCTCCAACTGAAAATCATGTGAGCCTACTCAATAAACTTTATGAAATGCAAACTTTTATAAAGACAAACGTTGGTTTTAGTTTACATATAAACACACATTGCTAGACAGTTAGGGACCACAATCTAATCAATATTTAAAATAATATTATAAATTTTTATATGTAAATTAACATTTAATTATATTCCTCCAATTTTATGCACGTATATGTAAGAGCATAATTACAGCGCTTTTTACAATGTACTATTTAAAAAGTTAGCGAGATGTTGGTTTTGCTGGTTGTTGATGAGTAACAGCTGTGAATGAATCAGAACGCGCTTAAGCAGCCACGTCACAGGAGAATAAGTGAACAGTGTCCCAATGTGAAGTGAGCTAGAGTCCTTTTACCAGTGCCCAAACCTGCATACACATTCACAACAACAGGAGATTGGGAACGAATTGAGACACTCGCCGAGCAGTGATTGGGTGCGCCGCTCTAATTTGCCCGTGTAGAACGTTGCGTCGCATTAGTTCCGCTTTTGGCGCTCGCGTGTAAAATCAAAATAAATGTATACTTTTTTATCTTGTCAGCACGGGGTGGCCACAGGGGTGGCCAGGGACATGTCTACAGAGGCACGGGCCACCCTTGGCCTCCGTGTAGAACCGCCACTGGCTCTAGTCATAATTTTGTTACATCTGCTTAATTTTCAACACAATTTGATGTTTAAAGAATATATTATATTTTATTTTTTCAGGCTTTTTTCTATGACTTGGAAAAGGTAAGTTGGTATTAGCAAGAACTGCATGCTTACAGTATATCCAATAATTTAAGCATTGCGTATCTCACATATGTGACCACGGACCACAAAACCATGCATAAGGATCAGTTTTTTAAATTGAGATTTATACATCACATGAAAGCTGTTTGTTATGATACAACTATTTGAAAATCTGGAATCTGTAATTTCATGCATTCACAAAAATAAAGATTTTATATATGTAGTAGAAGTGTACAAAATATTTTCATGAAACATGATCTTAACATAATATCCTAATGATTTTTGGCATAAAAGAAAAAATTATAATATTGACCCATACAATGTATTGTTGGCTTTTGCTACAAATATATCCGTGCTACTCAAGACTTTTTGTGGTCCAGGGTCACAAATACTACTGTGGTACCATGGTACAGTAATAGTATCATCTGGTACAATCATGGTTACATAGTGTTTTTAAAAATACAAATATGTCCAAAATCATGTATTGCAATAAAACTATTTGTACCATATACACTGATAAAAATAAAGGTGTTGCATGATGCCAGAGAAAAACATTTTTTGCTGTAAGGTTCCATGCAAAACCTTTAACAACCAAACAACTCTTTGTAGTGGAAAAAAACCAGTAGGCAATAAAAATGTAAGAGCTTTTGACTGAATGGTTCTTTGGGGAACCGAAAATAGTTCTTTTATGGCATCACTACCTTTTGTAGCACCTTTATTGTTGAAAGGGTAGTTAGTATTAAATATTGCATTTGATTCCAATTGTAGTGCTTTTTGTCAACAGGAGATACGTGCATTGGAGCGACACATACGACGGCTAGAGTTTCAGATTAGTAGGGTAATGTTACCTGAATTGTTCATTTAATCCAGTAAGACGCAAACATTGTTATTTTTTCCGATTGCATGACAACAATATATCTGACGGCAATATGTGAATGTGGTTGTGTGTGTTATTGACAGGTAGAGGAACTCTATGAGTCTTATTGCATCCAGTGGCGACTCTGTCAGGGGGCTTTAAACATGAAGAGAGCGTTTTCTCTCTCTCCTTCTTCGAGACAATCCAGAGAAAGTTTACTTGAGTTGAACAGAAACCACAGACACAGTCTGGAGGTAAAGTCGTACATGTATACAACGAGAGAAATGTAGGATGTTTCTGTGCTGCATACAAAACGTATATTTATATGGCTAAATTCGAGATACTGTACATTAACTTGCATCATCTTAACACAAGTAAGAAAGTTTTACATGAAAAAATGCATCTCTACCTGCAGGACATGTCTGTAATGGAGGCAGAACTAGAGATCCTGCTGGGAGAGCTACAAATCAAAATGAAAGGTGCAAGGCATTACCATATGCAGGAATTTCAATTTTGGAAGGAACATCTGTCTCCTAAATGTTCAAATTTTTCCTTTTTTTTCTGAGACAGGGTTGATAGGCTTCGCTCGACTTTGCCCAGGAGATCAATATGAGGTAAGCAGTTTTAACTCAAAGTCTCAGAACAGCAGGGCTGATTCGAGATCAGTTTCTCTTTAAAGGATTGGCTTACCCACACATTAAAAATTTCCTTCACCCACTCGCACTGTAATATCAATCAAAACCAGCATGATCTTCTAAAAACCAAAGCAGAAAAATTATGCTGTAAAAAGGGCCAAAAAACGACAACAATAAAATATGACTTGTGTACAGCGACGTATGCACCATTTTTTAAGGGGGCACAGTGTGCACAGCTCACAGACATTAACAATTTGAGCCCCCTGCCTTCACGTGAAAACCACTAAAATAACTTTTATATCAAATACTTACATCTGAAATTACATTTTTTGTTTATTTACATTCTATTTAATGACTTGTTTAATTCCGGTAGTAATGAATTTGCACAACAATTGCATTATGTTATAAAATAAATGTAATTTTAAATCCATGAAGTATATAACTTTAAACAATGAAAATGTAATTAGCAACAGTCACGTGATCTGATTTTAATGTTCAATGTTGTAATCTACACTTTATTTTCAACTTTTTATTTTAATTGCAAATATTAAAAAACTTTAGAAACATGTTTATATAAAATAAGGAACGCATTTTTTGCATTAAATGTTACCTCATATGCGAGCATGTGATTCCGTGTACCTCTGTGAAGTCTGGCGTTGTTCCAAGATGGATTTAGAAATCTACTAATATAACGTCGAGAGTGTCACATTTTGAACAATATCATTTCGAAACAGCGAAGGTTAACTGCACATAATACCGTAGTGGGGTTTTGGAAATGGTGTGAGCATTTCTCACGACGTTTTAATTCTTCAAATAGCAAAATGCAGCAGCAAGGAGCACGCGAGTCCGCGACTGCACTCAGATGCTGATGATAGGCTTGTTCGACTTCATGCGCGGCGCTGAAAGAACTAACGGGCAGATGACGTCAAAGTACCACGAGAGCGATTCGAGAAATCATACGGATAAGTCTAATTTCGACTCGCTCTCGCGGTACTTGACGTCATCCGCTTGTCATTTCTTTCGGCGCCGTTTAAGTCAAACGCACATGATGTATGCGACTGCGCTGAGGTGTCTGCAACGCCTGCCGCCTGAATAAAGTACGTAACACGTAAAACTCTATCAAATCGGCGAAAGTCTGACAGGGATGGAGCACATAACTGATAATATTGTGCGTATTAAACAGATTAATGGACGCTTCTTTAATTTGGCTAAGAAAACTGACGGTACGTGACGCCTCTTGTCTTCTGAATTCAGTTTAATTTGCTCCGTGTTGTTGTTCCTCAAACAATAAATAAATAAATTTAATTTAACTAACGTGATAAATTAGGCTACTTAAGAAGCAGCTCGTGTAAGATTTTACTTAGGAGTTGTTTTCAAATAAATATTTGTATTAAATGTTTAAGGATTTTTTAGATCGTGTGTCTGTAAAACAACACAAATAATTTTTGTCCTCCATTAATTAAAATCATACGTTTTTTTGGAACCATGCTGATGTTAATAAACACTGACTTAATTGTATTTTTTCCTTTTAAAACATAAAAAGCCATCTGACCCCAAAGAAGCATATTTAATGTAAGAGTGTTTTAAGACTGAGGGTGCCTTCATGTTAAAATGACTTATTTCAGCAGCTATTTGGATGACATTTTTAAGGCCAGGTTTCCAAAATTCCAATGACCTCATGCACAAAGGAATGTGGTCACGGGACCAAACGCTAGCACACAAAAACACACACAAACAAAATCCCCTAGATTTGGGCAAATTGTATAAAAATCATTGCATTGGTTAACAACAACACATAACGCTAGAGGTTTGCGATGGATGTGTTTCGATAATGTTTGACATCCAGAAAGTATTAAAAATACTTTTTGTCTTCATTAAATAGTATATATCCATTGTTTTTTATTTGTGTATAACTTTTTTTGCCTAAAGGTTTGCTTTGCTCGCAAATAAATTTTAATATTTAATGCAAAAAAATATTTTAAGTGTTATTTTGGGGTCACTACCGTATGTAGGTGTTAATCCGGCTGGGCCGACAGAGGTGGAGAATCAGGGGGCGAAT
The DNA here is from genome assembly GCF_030506205.2 of Paramisgurnus dabryanus. Classification (NCBI taxonomy): domain Eukaryota; kingdom Metazoa; phylum Chordata; class Actinopteri; order Cypriniformes; family Cobitidae; genus Paramisgurnus; species Paramisgurnus dabryanus. The sequence goes on along the minus strand of NC_133343.1, from coordinate 33,001,325 downwards.
TCAGACTGATGATAAACAGCTGTGGGATGAAGAGGAGATGATCTTCCTCCCTCACATCCATGGAAATTTTGAGATTAAGGTGAGTTCACGTGCACACCTGCACAAACAGCACGTCTCAAGGTCACCTGTCTGGGTTGAATTGACAGAAGCGTGCCGTCCTATTGTCTTTATTCTGTTTGCTACATCTACATAGAGTTTTATTTGACATGAGAAACCACCCACAGATCCCTCAGAGACAACGATAGAGATGTTTAACAGACCGCCTGAAGCTTCTGGCAAATGGTATAATGATTATAAAAGGTTTTATTCTCTGAGATTGATTCCATGCTTGAAAACAGATACAGCGTTACAAACCAATGAAAATGATTAATTTCTCTCCTTATAAACTTCTCTCATCCAAAGTGAAATATCAATTAATGCTTATATGTTTTTGGCTGATGGATGAAAAATGCTTTAGATTTACACAAAGCCAAATCTATAGGACGTGGGCCAATAAGTTACAAAAACAACCACTCAGGACAGGTTGCCTTAGCAACCTCATAGCAAAGTCCTATGACCCTGTAGCTATGCATCACCCTGTGCACTCTTATCCTTCAGGTAACCGAGGTGAAGGGACTGAGTTCTGTCCTGGTCGGCATGGTAACATGCAGGAGCGCTGATTTTTTCACATCGCGACCGCAGATGATGGTTGTCGACATTACAGAACTGGGAACCATTAAACTACAGCTAGAGGTGCTTTGGAAGTAAGTGCAGATGTGTTTGTGTTTAGAGGCCAATGAAGTATAAAGTAATGCAAATATTGATACTGTAGGTGTAACTACTTTAACATGTTGAGAAGAATGATGAATCATTTTGACTATGATTTATAGATATATCACAATGCATGTACCCCCAAAAACCTCTAGATCTCAGTCATTGTATCACAAAGAAAGAAAGAAAGCCAAGTCAATCCTTTAAAGGGGACATTTCACAAGACTTTTTTTTAAGATGTCAAATAAATCTTTGGTGTGCCCAGAGTATGTTTGTGAAGTTTTAGCTCAAAACATCATCTAGATAATTTATTACAGAATGTTAAAATTGCCCCATTTGTATGTGTGAGCAAATGTGTCGTTTTTGGGTGTGTCATTCATTTTAAATGCAAATGAGCTGATCTCTGCAATAAATGGCAGTGCAGTGGTTGGATAATGCAGATTAAGGGGCGGTATTGTCCCCTTCTGACATCACAAGGGGAGCCAAATTTCAATGACCTATTGCTTGTAGAGAATGGTTTACCAAAACTAAATTACTGGGTTGATCTTTTTCACATTTTCTAGATTGATAAAAGCACTGGGGACCCAATTATAGTACTTAAACATGGAAAAAGACAGATTTTCATGATATGTCCCCTCTTAATTCTGTCATTTACTTATCCTCTTACTAAACCTTAGGGACATTTGGGAGAAATAGTGAGAAACACTTGAGTTTGACAGCATTTGAAAAGAACAGCTAGGACTTCGTATCTTGTAAATCATATGAGTTTGAAACATGATGGTGAGTAAAATGATTTTAGGGTGAACCGTCTAGTGATGTAGTACTCGAGTCCGGACTTGTTTCTTCAAAAACTGGGTCTTGGACCACAGTGGGAGGAGAAAGACTCGTAATTTCAGACCGAGTCCTCGAGACCAACGCATTTTTTTATTTTCATATAAAAAAGCACACAACATAACAATAATAATAAAATGCAATGTTAACGGGCATTATTTGAAAATGACATCCCATGGTGCAATGCAAAGATACTGCCATCAGAGCCATTTATTTATTTCTAGAAAAATAGGCAGAAGATGATGCATGTGGTAGGGATTTTTTTAATGATAGTAAAAGCATAGTCCATATTAAGACGTTAAGACTGCTCCTTTAAACAATTCCCAATCTAGCTTAGTCTGTAGGCCTAACTGTTGATTATTAACTGGGGTGATATTAATCATGAATATGAAAACTGACATGTTTTTATGGTCTTGGTCTCGACTCCTAAAGGACTCAGTCTCGACTCAAACTTGCTTATCAAAGACTCGGTCTTGACCCTTCAAAGACGTTGTCTTGACCTGGACTCGGCATAGACGGTCTCGTCCCCATCACTAGAACCGTCCCTTTATTTTGCTTATTTTTGCATTAAATAAGAGATTTTGTGGATAGTTCAGAACATGCTTGCCTGTTAGGACTGTTAATGTTTCAACATCTGGAATGGACAGGCACATTTAAAAGGCTCTTTTTAAAACTCTTCACTGCATATTTGAAACCACTTTTCGTGTAATTGAGTAGAAACATTGAATAAACTACTATCAGCTCTATATCTCCCAAACACAACCCCCTGTGAGTGAGGCTCTGATATCAGCTAACACACACCAGCTGTGAGAGAGCAGCTGACTGAAGAGCGAGGGAGAGAGAGAGAGAGAGAGAGAGAGAGAGAGAGAGAGAGAGAGAGAGAGAGAGAGAGAGAAATGTCATATACTTTAGTATTTAGTCGAGTAAACTGTAGTAAAATTCTTTAAGACCATAGTGTTGTTAAACTTGCCTTACTTACTCACATTTACCATAGTAAATATTAAAGTATACTACAACATTTAGTCCAATTGTATATAGGTAATACTACAGAATAATATAGTATACTGTATATTGACAAACCCTACTGAAAAATCCATCTAAGACCAGCATAAGCTGGTAAGCTGGTGGTTTTAGCTAGTCTAGCTGTGTTTTGGTCACTTATTAAGCTGGTCTAGCTGGACTTAGCTGGTCAGGCTGAAAGACCAGCTGATCCACCAGCTTTGCCAGGCTGGGAGGACCAGCTTAGACCAGCTACTGCCACATTAAACCAGCTAAAACCAGCTAACAGCTTATACTGGTCTTTGCTGGATTTTTCAGTAGGGAAGTGTAGTAAACATAATAAACTACGGTATAATACAATTAACTGTGGTTTACTACAGTAAATGATTATACTATAGTACTATTTCATGTAGGGAGAGTGACAAAGAAAGTGTGACAGAAAGAAAAAGACACACACACACACACACACACACACACACACACACATAGGTAAGAGACAGAAAGTGGGCTATGAAATGTGTTTAATTTAGTGACGCTGTTAAACCAGGCAGTGAATAATCTTTTCCACCTGGACTGTGTAAAGACCAATGAAATATGATCTGTCTGTGTGTGCGTGCATGTGTGTGTTTCCTGTGGTTCTGTTAAACGTCTGATAGCAGCGTCGCTCTCTATTAACCAGTGACGAAAAACACAGACTGCCACTCGACACGTTGTGTTACTAAAGCCTGAGTGAGATTGTCACGTCATTTTTTACTACATGATGTAAACATTACAAACTACATGATTCACAAGGGCAAAACGAAACTACATTCAGATTTTCAGAAGGAATTGCAGTGCTTGCCTAATAATACAACAGCTTTGGTTTCGGTCTTGTTAGGTCATAAAGAGGATAATTCACCTAAAAAAGACAGACTGATCTCACGGAAAGTCGTGTTATAGTCAAGAAAAGTTGGATTAATTTATTGTTATCCATGACACGAAATTCAGCTTTGAATGTCTTTTTCGTGTCACGTGCACGAATTTCTATAAAAAAATTGTGTTTGTTGTACGACTTTCTTTTTTGTTTTTATTTTATGTATTGTTTTTTCCTATTTTCTTACCAATGTCCCTTGGGGTTGGGGATAAAATCACTTTCTCTAACCCCAACTCAAAACGAGTTTTAAAGGAACAGTACAGTATGTAAGAAATTTATATCAATTAATCATAAAATGGCCCTGATATGTCACTAGACATTAAGAAATCATTTTCATTTCAAATACTTATATCACTGGCAACAGCAGTCCGGCCAGGATATTGTCATTTAAAAAGTGGAGTTGCAGCCCTCAACTGATGTTTATGTTGTCATGTTGTGGATTGGCCACTAGTTGGGTGATTGCAGTACCAGTTTTAGCCACAAGTTTTGTTGTTGCAATACCAGTTTTGGCCACAATCCTACATACTGTTCCTTTAAAAGCGGAAGAAAAACATGTAGAAACCAATACATAAAAGTACATCCAAACCAAGCGACAATGATTTAAAAATGGGGGGCGGGTGAGAAAATAATACATAAAATGACACAAAAAGAAAGTCGTGCCATGGACGAAAGGCACGAAAAAAGCTGAATTTTCATGCCATGGACACGAAAAAATTAATCAAATTTTTCGTGACTATAACATGACTTTCCGTGAGATCATGTCGAAAACGAACAGCGTCAATGGTTTTGTGTCCATACAATGGAAGTCAGTCTCTTACGAAAATTAACCATGTTTTTTTTGGTAAAAGTGTAGTAACCGTGTTTTTTTGTTTGAACTGTAGTAAAACCATGGTTACATTTTCTTAAGGGTGTGGGCCATTGTTGTTTTGTTACAAGCGAACTATCTTCTTTTGCGTTCTGCAGCCAAAAAGAAACTTGTACATTGCAAAAAATTATTTTCAAGAAAAAAAATTCTTAGTATTTTTGTCTTGTTTTCAGTAAAAGTAAATTCTTAAATTAAGATGCTTTTTCTTGATGAGCAAAACGACCCAAGAAAATAAGTCTAGTTTCTAGATCAAAAATATCAAATTTAAGTGATTTTTTTCTTGAATTTAGTGTTTAAGAAAAATGTTCAAGATTTTTTTGATTACCCCATTGGCAGATTGTTTTGCTTGTTTTATGCACAAAATCACTTAAATTTGATATTTTTGGTCTATAAACTAGACTTATTTTCTTGGGTCGTTTTGCTTATCAAGAGAAAGCATCTTAATTTAAGATTTTTTTAGACATTTTTATTGAAAAAAAGACAAAAATACTAAGATTTTTTTTCTTGAAAATCATTTTTTTGCAGTGTATACAAGGAATGGCATGAAGGTCAATAAATGATGAAAGAATTTTTGGTTAATCGATTCCTTTAACTCGTGTCTTGTTTTATGTAATATAATGGGAATCTTGTCATAATGTTACGTCTTTGAAGGTGTAAAAGTTAAAGTAAATTAAATTAGTGTCAAAAATAATATTTAAAACACAAATGTTACTATTGGCGATGCCATTGAGAGTGAACTTCCTCCACACCCATGTCATGATGCCGCTGCAAAAGTTGGCGTGGTTTCTGAAAGGGCTTCGCCCATTACAATCCACAGACCAGACATTTTGAATATGTGAATATGAGTATGTGGATCGCCAAAGATATTAGATATAACAAGACTTAGCACAACTATTACTATAAATAGGGGACAATGCAACGCTCAATATGGCCGCTCTGGAGACAAAGTCCCGCCTTCCAGTTCAAGTGTGAAGTCATTTCAGAGAATTGTTTCTAAACACATTATAAATATTAGAAATGTATTGTTGACACACGCCAAGACTGTGAACTATCTAGTACAAAATTTTGAAGTTACAGTACACCGTTAAACAGTTTTTTCCCCACATTTCTGTCTTCAGAATTATTTGGAGCTAAAACAGTGGCTCGATGTCACACTGGAGCCACTGAGCATGGCCTCGCCTCTAACACAATGGCAAGCATCTAGGTTGATGGCTACCGAGTGGTGCGACTCTCCTAAAAGGACTTTGGCATTGCCCACTTTAGATATAACACAAAAAAAGGTCACCATTCAATATGCAAAAAGCAAGAAGACATTTACATTCACAATGTATACTAAATGTTTAGGGAGGTGTTAGGGTAAGGTTATGTTTAGGGTTGTGGGTGGAGTTATGTTTAGTTAAAGGTGGGGTTACACCTACTGTGTGGACTTTAGCTAAATCTAGGCGTTGTAGTTAAATCCAAACACAATGCATGATTTTATTGCTGACATCTCAAGGCAGTGTTTTTCAGATGTTTGTCTGTCATTCCCATACACAGTCTATCTTTCTCTTCCTTCAGTCCATTCGATAGCAGCGAGGTGAGGCCGATCGCAGCATCTGCCAGTCGCCAGTCCATACAGAGGAAAGGATCTGTATATAGCTGGACACCTCCCAACACACCCAGTTTCACAGAGAAATACTTCCTGGTAAGTACACACCCATACACTAAACAAAATACTTTAAAGCTGAAGTGTGTCATTTGTGAAAATAAACTCTGCAATTTGGTAAAAACAACTATTCCCAAAGAAATGAACCCATCTCATTGTTAGTATAAACAGTTCAGCCGTAAAATTACAGATTTGTCCAGTCTTTGTTAGTGTTTGACACTACACTATTCAGAAATTAAACTTAAGCTTATAGTTTATAGTTGCCATATTAAAATAAATATGTGTTTTAAATATTCAGGGTTGGATTTCCAGAAAACACACATATTGATGATAAAATGTATACCTTGAATGCACCATAAGTCATAAAAGTGTCTGTCAAATCAGCTTGATCTCACGGGAGTTTGTACGTATTTTACGAAGTGGCTAATTCGTATTAATTCTTACGAAGGGAATCGTACGAAAAAAACATATGATTATCAAAAACGAAAACAATAACGAAATCCCACCCTAACCCCAACATCACGGGCAAAAGCAAATTGTACAAAAATGTCGAACAAATTAGCCACCTCGTAAAAATACGTACGAATTGTCGTGAGATAGCGTTGGTCAAACGCATAAATGCAAAAAGGCAATTTCTTACTTAGTATTTTTGTCTTGTTTTCAGTAAAAATATCAAAAATTCTTAAATTGAGATGTATTAAGATGTATGCAAAATAACCTAAATAAGTTTAGTTTTTAGACAAAAAGATAAACTTTAAGTAAATTAGTGCTTAAAACAAGCACAAAATTTGCCAATGGAATAAGAAAATCTTTCTTTACATATTTTTGCTTGTTTTAAGCACTTAATTTTTATATTTTTTGTTTAAAAACTAGACTTATTTTCCGAGGTCATTTTGCTCATCAAGAAAATACATCTTAATTTAAGATTTTAAGATATTTTTACTGAAAACAAGACAAAAAACTAAGTAGGAAAGTGATTGTCAAGAAAAAAAAATCTTAGTATTTTTGTCTGGTTTTCGGTAAAAATATCTAAAAATCTTAAATTAAGATGTATTTTCTTGATGAGCAAAACGACCCAAGAAAATAAGTCTATTTTTTAGACCAACAATATCAAATTTAAGTGATTTTGTTTTGTGGATAAAGTAAGCAAAAAATCTACCAATGGGGTAAACAAAAAAAATCTTGAACATTTTTCTTAAACACTGAATTCACGAAAAACTCATGAAAAATTTGCTTACCCCATTGGCAGATTTTTTTGCTTGTTTTATGCACAAAATAACTTAAATTTTAAATTTTTGGTCTAAAAACTAAACTTATTTTCTTGAGTCGTTTTCCTCATCAAGAAAAAGCTATAATTTTTTAGATATTTTTACTGAAAACAAGACAAAAAATTTTTGCAGTGTGTTAACGTTTTGTTACTTTTTTTACTTTCTATCTGAAATGACATCACATGTTTCCATCTTTCTTTCATTCTAGTCTATGATGCGGCAGCTGCAGGATGCAGATGGCTCTTTCTCCATCGGCTCACGTGAATCTAGGGGCGTGTCTTTACTCAGTTACCTGGCTGACTCCACCCAGGCTCTCACACCTCCGGCTTACGAGAAGACAAACCACCTACCGCTCACGCCCCGCCAAGATACCAAGTTACAGGATCACTATCTACTGAAGACACCGCCTGAAGATGTACGAAATACAAAGTATTACGTCTATAATGTGATATATTTATGAAATAGGATATTGGCGAGGGAAAGGGTTAAAACATGTGTTGGTGACTTCATCAAAAAAAAAAATCAGTTTAGAGGTTGGGGCAAGTTATTACATTATTTGATTCAATATTTTCAATTTTTTTCTTTTGAAATAACTAATGAATGATTTATAATAAGATCAGGAACTTGCATTAAGAATAATCTGTATTGGTAGAGCATTGCATTAATAAAAGGTCATGGGTTCGATCCCCAGAGAACTTACATACTGATGAAATGTATACCTTAAATGTATTGTTTTGGATAAAAGTGACATTTTGCAATGTCAAAAATGTCTATACTTAATATCATAGAAAGAAAAAACATATTTCTGATGATACTTGTAGGCAGAGGAGAGCGTGGAATGGCCCTCGGAGACCGACACTGCTTCTGCCAGCCCTGCGGAGAGCAAGCGAGACTCCATCTTTCTCTTCCAGCGCTACAGCACGCCTGACATCCTCAGAAAAAACAAAGATGTTACCCCCAGTGCAAGTGAAGGAGACGCACCCTCGGCCCCGGATGAGACCGCAGAAGAGGAGACCTCTTTCAAACAGGAATCTGAGGAGAGACCCGTGGTGCAGGACAAAAGTTTAAGCAGAGCTCAGAGACGAGCTGTGACATTGAGAATTCGTTCACTGTTAGAAGATCTCGATTCAGTACTGCAGGATATGAGCGGTGAAGATACAGAGTTAAAGAAACTCGACCTGCAGCTACACCAGTTAAATAAGGTGTTAAAGGTAAGATATTGGCACTTTGAAAGTGTGCATTTTGAAAGCCATGACACTGCTATTAAATCTTTGTCTACTTGCCCCTTGTTTGTATTTTTGCTGGTGACAGAAGGACCTTGAACCTCCACTGATGCCCTCATGTGAAACACTAGCAGTAGAAGAAGAGGAAGTGCTGGGCAGTTTTGACTTCCTCTCAACAGATTTTAATGAAGATGAAGTCTCATGCATGGGGAGCGTCAGGCTCGGACACACCGGGTACGTCAGGAGTATGCAAATATCCATGCAATACATGCAATATTCATGCAATGTTAAATTACATGAAGGGGCGGCACAGTGGCTCATGGGTAGCATGGTTGCCCCACAGCAAGAAGGTCCCTGGTTTTGAGCCCCGGCTAGGGCAGAGGTGGCCTTTCTGTGTGTAGTTTGAATGTTTTTCTTCCTGTGTCAGCATGGGTTTACTCCAGGTCTTCTGGTTTCCTCCCACGGGCCAAAAAATGCAAGTTAGGGGAATTGGAGATACCAAATTGTCCCTCCCCAACCTGTGTATGGATTAACCGGTTCTCGCCATGAATATAGCCATAGATGCTGAAATGGTGTAAAGAATAAATAAAGAAGAAATTACATGAAGAGTCTGTGCGCCCTCTAGTGAATGAAATGAGATATTACAAATTAACTGCAAACGACACACCATAAGAGACAAAGATGAAATGATAAATGTTTTAATAATAATATATCACATAGCTGTGTACAACAAGCTGGACGAAGCATTGGGCAAATATTAAGTCAATGTACGATATTTTTTATTATTATTGCTCGTAATTGTTGAAACAAATTGTATCTACAAAGGTATATAAAGCCATTATTTGTTCATTGTTTTTCAGAATTAGTTCATTCAATGAGAGACGTATGGGTCTGCTATCACAAGAAAACATCTCACCTTTATCAGAAGACGTTAATGAAGGACGGATCAAACACACAGAGTATAATGTAGTAAAGTCATCACTCAGTACAGGAGTCTTTAGTTTAGATCAAGCCCTTGAAACCCACCTTAACATCTGTAAAGTGTTACTGGAGGTGAGGAATCTCTCAATCTTAAAGGGACCATAACGTGTAAATCTGACTTTTTTGGGTCCCAGTGCTTCTATAAACCTAGAAAACGTGAAAAAGATCAACCCAAATGTGAAAAAGTAGGTAGTTCAGATTTCGTCCTGTTTTGTGAGGTAGGCCAATTATAATAATACTGCCCCTTAATCTGCACTATCCAACCACGTCATTGCGATTTAGTGTAGAGAGAAAGAGAGAAAATAATTGACAGCACAAGTCCGTTTCAATTGCAACAAACCACCATCATTGCGATCAGTGTTTGCAGTTCATCAGCTCATTTGCATTTTTGAAGGACACAACCAAAAACGGCACATTTTTGCTCTGACCTACAAAATGGGAATTTTAACATGCTTTAATAAATTATCTTTGTGGTATTTTGAGCTAAAACTTCACATATGCACTCTGGGGACACCAAATATTTATTTTACATCTCATAACATGACCCATTTAAAAGAATGGAAATCTAGTGGTGCTTTATTAGGAAACTACAGATTTAAATCACTCTCCTATGTCCTAAAAGTATGTAATGTTTTTGTTATGGGAAAGTATGGACATTTGAGTACTGTAACACAGGTGGCACATACTAAATCTAATTTTGACAAGCATTTAGTACTGATAGTATTCGAATTGGGATGGAAACTCAGGGCCGTGCACAGACATTTTGGCCCAAACCAAAAAGGGGCACTAAAGGGGTGGCACAATTAAAATGGTTTTAATAAAATATTATAAATATGATGTGTTATAGACTGGTATCAACTAAGATAAGTGATTATGATGGAAAATGTACTTAATACGCTGTAAAAAAAAAAATCTGTAGAAATTACAGTGTTACTTGCAGCTGGTTGCCGGTAACTTAGCGTAGATTTAAATTTATGTTATTTACTGGCAACATTTTGTAAAGTTAAATGAACATTAGACATTTACAAGCCTTTGTCTTTACAGAGTAAAATTAAAATTACAGCATCAAGCAAAGCATTCTGGGAAACAAAATCTGAAGCAGAAAAAGGTTGATGATGATTTCTGGTTCCCAGAATGCTTTGCATGAGGCTGTTATTGTATAGTTTTATTCTGTAAAGATAAAGACTTGTTAAAATTAAATATTTATTTAACTTTGAACAAACTCTTGCCAGTAAATAACAAATTTAAATCTACGGTAAATTACCTGCAACCAGCTGCAAGAAACACTGTAATTTCTACAGAATTTTTTTACAGTGTAACAAAACACAAAATGGCATTGTTTAATAGAACGATCCCACAAACCAATATGTTATGATGCTTGTTCATGTTTGAATGCTCAAAAAATAATGTATACGCTGTTCAAAATAAATACCAAGCATATGTGGACAATTTTTGGTTATGAAACATTAGTGGTACATGGATATAAAAATGTACTACCTGTTTACATTGCTGTTTACACCTGTGCAAACTTGAGAGAAACTGTTTGAGACAAAATGACAAAATTGGTGCTTTTCGAGACGGTCTATCATTAGTTGCCATTTGGTTTAATGTTCACAATTTAAACGGGACATTTCACAAGACATTTTTAACATGTAATATAAATCTTTGGTGTCCCCAGAGTACATATGTGAAGTTTTAGCTCAAAATATCATATAGATAATTTATTATAACATGTTAAAATGGCCACTTTGTAGGTGCGAGCAAACATGTGCCATTTTTCGGTGTGTCCTTTAAAATGCAAATGAGCTGATCTCTGCACTAAATGGCAGTGCCGTGGTTGGATAGTGCAGATTAAGGGGCGGTATTATCCCCTTCTGACATCACAAGAGGAGCCATATTTCAATTATCTATTTTTTCACATGCTTGCAGAGAATGGTTTACCAAAACTAAGTTACTGGATTGTTATTTTTCACATTTTCTAGGTTTATAGAGGCACTGGGGACCAAATTATAGCCTTTAAACATGGAAAAAGTCAGATTTTCATGATGTGTCCCATTTAAAACATTCATACATTACATATGTGAAAGCACAATATGGCTTAATTCATTCTTCTGAATATAATTTCCTTAAAAATTGCATTTATTCACCAAACCATGTACTCTTTGTGTTCATAATTAGCGCTGACTATGTTATGTTCACATACAGGCACTGAAGTGCTCAAACTCTGATCTTGTGCACAAACATATCATGAAAGAGATGTCACGTCAAGTCGACATGCTGGAAAAAATCAGCAGTCTGTCTCAGGAGAAGACAGATGAGATTTCAGCAACCCAGTGTAGGTATCACAACAATCTGGGCATTCAATGAGCAGATCCAGTGTGGGTCCTAATAACTGAGATTTATAGAATGTGTTAATAACCACCCATGTATGTGTGTGGTTGTGTGTCAGTGTTATGCAGATCTATTAAGGGGATGGAGGTGTTTTGGCAGGAGTGTTGTGAGAATGATTCGCATTTCTGCTGCTCCGCTGATGATTTTATCAGGGCGCTGCGCAAACTTTACATCCACAAAGTCAAAGCCAAACAACCTGGACAGACAGATGCAGGTTTGTATTTTCTGTATAGTTTTCTGAGAAAACTGTAATTTACTGTAACTCAGTGTTATCCTGTTGTTTGTTAGTGTTCCTGTAGCCCAGTGGTACAGGATTGCATTAGCAGCGCAAAAGGTTTGTCAGCGTAATCCCAGTTAAAAACACACATAATGATAAAATGTACACCTTGCACCTTATAAATAGATTCGGATAAAACATTTTCCACAAATGCATAAATGTAAATGTTATCAACTTTTTAATGCAAGGTTTTTTCAAGGTTTAATGGAAGTTTTATAAAATAAAAGTAAAACTGATCCATAAAACTACTTAAACTCTCTTCATGAAGGTAGTTGTTTATTAAAACTTGTGCATATTAGCTAACACATAATACAAATTTTCCCAGATAATACACATACTGATAATTTTTTAGTTTTTAAATGTACTTTAAGTCACTTTAAATAAATGTGTCTTTCAAAAAAAAGTAAATTAGAGAAATTTTGAGAAATTTTCCCACCGATACGACAACCGATTATTCATGATATCTGCCGATAAAGATGGTTTGGTGGTTATATTAACTTGAATTAACAATACAATATTTTCTGAATGTTATTCATTCATTAATAGTATTAAACATAATTAACACCTTAACAGTCACACCCCTTATTGAGTGATGTGCACCTTTAAATGAATATAATTCTGGTATTTTTTTGTCTAGAAGTCTAATCTTGGTCTTGTTTTAAAGAAGACAATTTAAGCTTTATCACTAAAGTGTCTGGAGATGAAATTATTAACAGAAGAAAATAATAAATAAAAATAATGCAATAAATAATAAATAGAAATAATGCAATAACATATTAATTTGTAAAAATGTAAATGTTGCACGACAGAAATTAGGCTGCCTAATTATTAGTCACGACTATTCGTTTGCAGAATAAAAGTTTTGTTTAGATAATTATAATACACAGTGATAAACATCAACAGATATTATGTATCAATAAATACAAACACATGTATGTATAATTTTAAGGAAAAACATATATTGATATAATAAATATTTATATTTATATATGATATAAATTATCTATAATATACAAATGTTTATACATATGCAAATATTTCTTAAATATATACATGCATGTGCGTGCATTTATATACAGTATAGGCTACATAATTATTATACAAATTACGCACACATTTAATATGTAAACAAAAACTTTTATTCTGCAAACAATTAGTCGTGCCTAATCGTTAGGCAGCTCTAACAGAAATGCTGTCATGTTTCAATAAAATGTACATACAAAATATTACACAGTTAAGGCTACACTAGTGAATAATGATTATTATTAACATCATTAAACTTGTGATGAGTCTTTACATTATCTACTGAGCTCAAATTCATTGCATTTTCCTGTGCTCTTTTGATTGAGAGGATATTTGATTTTAAACAATCAAATAGCCGATACCGATTATGTGCCGATATATCGGTGCATCTCTAATGTCAATATAATATTCTGTTGAGTTATTGTTCAGTAATGTTGTTATTGTTTCTCTTGTAGTTTTCGGTCAGTTGCTTCATCAGGTTCAGTGCAGTTGTATGATGGTATCTGTAAACCTGTGCACTACAGACCGAGTGTCTGTGTTTCAGCTGCTAGTTTACCTCAACCGATGGAATATAACTGACTTTGGAGAGCACATCTCTCATCTCTCAAAAGAAGGTAACAACACAAACACTTCCTCTATCACAGATTACATAACCAACGTGAGATTTTTTAAGATAAGGTTCATGTCTTCTCTGATTGGTTTGCTTCAGTGTATCTCATAGCCTGTCTGGAGAGTCCCAAGAGGAGGCGAGCCCTAAAAAAGCTGAAGGGGAGGCGGATCTCCGAACTGCAGCCGACGAATCGCACCCTGCACCTTTTAGCCAAACTACAGACAGACGCCAATCACAAGGTTTCCTCAGCAGCTGCTTCTTGTCTCAGCAAGGCATCGCGATCCAAATCTTTTAAGACAAAGGTAAAGACAAAACCCACACATCCTGAGCATTATCTCATAACTAAATATAAGGAATTGTACAAATATCGAACTCGAAACTGTTTTATAGGCAGTGGTTCACTACACAGATCTGCTGAGAAACAGTGACACGCAGGTGCGGCGTGAGGCCTGTCTTGCTTTGAAATGTCTAAAGGTAAGAATAGGTTTTTATTGACGTGATTTTTCACCTTACACAACCATGGGTTTGTCAGCATCCTCAAATCCTAAAACTGTGATTTACAGCCTTAGAAAAGTGATCTCACTGATATCTGAGAATTGTTGAGAGGAAAAACATTAAAGGGGTCATGTGACGTTACTAAACATTATTTGTTCATTTGGTGTAATGTGTTTACACGGTTTAAGGTTCAAAAACGCATTATTTTTTTACATTACTACCCAGTCTCACAAGGTTTCGTGTCACGTAAATTTTTGATTATTTTTTCGTGATATTATCACAAATTTTCGCGTTTATTCGTGATCGTATAACAAATTCCTGTTTTCGTGTGATTATCACTTATTGGTTACTTAACTGCTTTTTCCTATTTTTAAACCATTGTCGCTTCGGTTTAGGGTTAGATTTGGTGCCTGCATTAGAATGTCACTTTATGTATTAGTTTATACTAATTTTTTTATATGTCGCCTGGCGTTAGGGTTAGAGACAGGTTTGGGTAGGGATGTCATTTTATGTAAATCTAACCCTAAACCGAAGCGACAATGGTAAGAAAATAGTACAAAACAGTACATGATAATCACACGAAAACAGGAATTTGTTATACGATCACAAAAAAAAACACGGATATTCGTGATAATATCACGAAAAAAGAATCAAAAATTTCGTGCGACTGGGCTGTACATTATTGTTGCTCCTCAATGCCCCTGACTTTTTAAAATGCGTCAATTTTTTTTTAAAGTTCATCGTTCTGAAAAGCGTGGCGGGCTCTGATTGGCCAGCTATCCAGTGCATTGTGATTGGCCGAATACCTCACGAAAATGTAACCATATTTGTAATATCAGTTTCCAAAGCAAATCGTCTCCACGAAATGCTTGCGGCTGCAACAATACTACATAATACTATAAAAGTTAGGTCTTCTTTCTTTACGAATTTATTTCAACGGTATTATGCAAATCTCACACAGTGAGGTAGATATGTGGGGGCGTGTTTAAATGAGGCATTTTTGGAAGGCATGGATGAGCCTTTTTTTGGGTTTAAAACTTTAATCTTTGCGACTTTACTGATCTTCTAAATGAACAAACAAAGGAAAACATGAAATCGCATCATACGACCCCTTAAATCCTACAGAATACATTTGTCCTATGGGCAGTATTTGTTTATCCTGTTTAACATTTAAATGCGGGGTCCATGATTTTTGAAAAACTTAGAAAAGACATTTTACCAAAACACACTTGTAGCCAATCGGCATTAAGGGGTGTGTCTACTAAACGACATCATTGCCTGGGTTGGGTATGGGGAGAGTCTATCAAATGAAGGTCCAGGTTCTATTGGGTTAGGGGCGTGTTTGTTTAGGTCATTTTAAATGTCAACATTGGCTTTCAGAGATCATGGACCCTGCCTTTAATACTGGATTCTTTCTAATCTTGCATTGCTTGACAAAATGTTATCCTGATATTGCTGTTGGCTTGATGTAGTGATGTTTTCATCCTACTTTTAAAGCAGTATAACAATAGCACTTTATAGTGAACAAATACAACAAACAAGTTGTAGTTTAAAAAAATACATCTAACGTTAGACCAATGACAGTGGATAAAAGTTTCATTCTGGTGTGAATTACTCCTTCAATCACAGCAAAATAACCTGCACCCAAGGTTTAATAAATCATGCTTTTGTGTTTATCTTTTATCTGATTCTTTGTTGGTTGAAATGAATGGTTTAGTTGAAATGGTTTGTCATTTGTATGTCTTAGGCTTCAGAGAGCGCAGAACAGGTGGCTGAACTGTGGCTGTCGACAGATGAAGACTTGAGAAACGCTGCTCGCGAGGCTGTGTTATCATTTGGTAACTGAATCTTAAACTATCACCAGATTCTATGCCACGTGATCACCATTAAAATGAGGCATCTTAATAATTTTACCTTCACTGCATTTCAATAAGTTGCACGAGAGTTCATTGTCAATTAAAGGCTCACTACGTAAGATTAATGTAAAAAAATATCCTAAATATATTAAGTTGTGTACTTTCATTATCCCAAAAGTTTCCAAGGATTTGTAAATCCAGAGAAATTCCTGTTTTAAATAATGTCTCGTCCCTTGTAATTGTCGCCTTGTAAAAGTAATTAGCCTTGTTGTTAAGCATTTTTGTTCCCCTAAGGAAAGTGGTCATGATCTAAAACTTACTCCAGATGTTAAAAATGTGATAAATCTGAGATTTTGAAGTTGTAGACATAAAACATTGATTTCAATGGTTACATTTTTGTGGAGCCCTCACAGACAGCAGAAGACTCTTGGCCGGATCTGCACCGAATCTGGGCCAATGTCACAACTAAATAACTCCCACTTGACGAAAGGTTTTAATTTAAACACGGTACTGACTAATCGCTTCTTCTCAGCCCTGTAATAACACATCAGCATACCGGTATTAGTAGAGATTCCAATACCTCAATTTGGTGCCAAAGCGACATGGGGGACTCTGCTAAATGACTCATTTCTTAATTTAATTTGATTCAGTGGGTATCATTATAGAACTTGTCTTTTCAAATTTACTTTTATGTGCTTATCTATTAAAATGTCTTAACTGTCATTTCTCATTTTTATTCTTACACTGTTTTTCATGTTTCTAAACAGGTAAGAAAGGCCACATTGCTTTCCAGCAAATGGACCGGATCTATGAGATACAGGAAGAGGCTTATAAGAATCTGGAAACTGAAATCACTATTTTATAGAAAGACAATAAGCTAAATTTCTATTAGCTGACTGCATAGCGTGGAGAGATGCAGGCCGATTTTGTTTGAACACATTTTCAGTGTCTACTCATATTGCTTGGTATTTAATGCATTATTATTATGATCATTTTGTGTATTTTTATGGGTGGAATATTTATAAAAAACTGTTTTGTATATTATATCTGTATCAAACCATTAAACATGTAAATATCACTTTAAGAGTATCTTATTGACAAAATATGATAACTACAATAGAAACCAGGTCAAATAACTTTACATCATTCACAGCTATTTCATCTTTACAGATTTTATTAGTTTGTATATTTCAGTGTCCCTCAATGTATTCATATTTCCTAAGTTAAAATTGAAAGCAATATTATAGGTTAAACAATAATTTAGAAAAAAGGTTTGTGAAGACTCATAGGGTTGGGAGTCGAAAATCAATTCCAATTCTGGAATCGGATCTGTACCATAAAGTTTAAATTCCTCATCAATTTCTGCATGCACATTTTAAGATAGCCTGGGTCTTTATAATTCACGTTATCTGTGAAGACCTTACCTGCAACAGTTTAATAAAAGATATTTGAATTTATTTTTTTATGTCACCTCTGCGTCACATAAGGCAAAAAAAAAATTATCCATGCAAAAATATTTTAAATATGTTTAAATATATGATAAATACATTTTGTAGAAAATTAAAGCTTAAATATTTTTTTACATTTGAAATATTTAGTTTAACCTTCATTTATTAACATACATTTCAAAATGTATTTCAAGGGCAACAAATACATTTCTAATTTTACAACCCATACAGCAAAAAATATATTTTCCTGGCCAAAGTGTAAAATTTTGTATAAAATGTGTATGTATAAAATGTAAAAAATATATTTTTGCAATTGAAAATATATTTCATTTTAACTTTTCAAACATGTTCTATTTACAGGTTTGTAGCATACAAAGTTTTACTTCCAATGCGATGTGAATATAAATGCTTCAAAATATATTTATTTTAAAAATATTTTTAAAAAATCAAGAAAATACATTGGTTAAAAATAAATTTTTGTAAACATATTTTTTTAATATATTTCAGCATTTTTTTGGGGGGGCAATTCTTTGCATATTTTGAAATTCATTTAAATTACGGTATATTTGAATTTTTTTTTTTTTTTATATATGGGGTTTACTCCTAGCTGATTTCTCATTTAGTTCTAATGAAAATTAACCATCGTTTAACTATGGTATTTGTAGCAAAACTACAGGAATCACAAATTTACAATTGTCTCATTATAGTAACCATAGTTTAACCATTATATTTGTAATAAAACTATGGTAACAAATGGTAATCAATCAGGGTTGTGTTTCCCAAAAACAATGTGAGCTAACTAAATTCATAAATTCCATTAAACTCTATTGGTAACTTGCGACTATAGTTGCTTTCGGGAAACATTGGTTACTACACTTTTAATATAGGCTAATAAAAAGGAAGTATTTCCCCAGTTATTTTCTTTGAAAAATACTGTTCATCAATATACTCTTGAATATTGATGACTTTTTACCAAATTGGTAAAAATCGAACAATACCCAACCCTAACCAACTTTCAAGTTAGTAACTATTATAATTTCCCAGCAAAAAAACAACCACCACCACCACTGGCTTCTTTAAAAGGGTTATATGACATTGCTAAAAAGAAAACTACTTTGTGATTTGGTGTAATGCATCAAGTTTAAGTGGTTTAGGGTTAAAAAAAAATTGTTTTCCATGTAATGCACATTATTGTTGCTCCTTTATGCCTCACCTTTTTTTTTACAAAGATAAGTTTTTCAGAAAAGTGAGTGTGCTCTGATTGGCCACCTATCCAGATGGAAATGATGTATCAGCTCCCAAAGCACAGCATCTCCACTGCTAGTTGTATCGTATCATACAAATTATGCACTTTTTGTGTTTTTCTCTGCTATTTCTCTCTAAAAAAATTCTTACACACACAGCAGAGCAGTTGAAATTTGATCATTAGAAACTTTATTGAATTAAAAGTTGTGACAGCATTTGAGCTAACGGTGCAATACAGATGCAAGAGATCATCAGACTTGACCGCCCTCTGCGGCATTAGCTCAATTAATATTTACCTCTGAGAAACGTTCATCTCACGTCTATCCTCTTAACACTTGAATTCATACTGATTATTGAAACATGAACAGAAACCCAAAATTGTAATATACAAATTTATACACACGCACACATTACCTCCTACCCTTTGGGGAAAAACAGCATCAAGAAATGAAAACAATTGTAGATAATAATTATGAAACCCTAAAGGCAACCCATGCAAACGTCAGATTCCTTAACCAAAGATGAGATACCACTGTGCCCCTGGCATTAGATTCAAGTCAGGGAATGAGGGTAGTTTGTTATGGGTTACAGCAGGACTGTGAAGCGGTTGTCAGCACGGATACAAAGAACTGAAATTTCCCAGCATTCCTGGTGGGTTTTCCCATTCACAGTCCAGATTGAGATCGCCCAGGGTCTGTGTATGAATGTCATTGGGGATTCTGAAGATCCAGTCTAAGTGCCCACAATATTCGGGTCGTGTGCGGAGTCGGGCAGTTGAGAATCGTGGCAGTGATACAGAAAGCAGTTTCCCCAGCAGCTGTAGCAGATGAGAAACAACGCCGCCAGGAAAACTAAGGCACAAATGGTACATGGCTTCCTCTCCAACAGGAAGCTAAGCAGGTAGAAGCCCATGAACATCGAGTGGTTAAACCACAGGGCTGGATTTAAGGGTTTGGGAATCAAGAGGACCGGGAGCAGCCACTGGAGGCAGTACATCGTCTCTGTGTGTGGGGTGGCCGGGATGAGCTCAGATAGAGGACAGGATGGCTGGTGTGACACTACACAATCACAAATCCCTTGTTTATCTGCAAGGGATTAGACTTGGTATTCAAATACCAGGGAAGGCCTTTAAAAACAAGATCAAGCATAGAGTCAGCTCATTAATAGTTTAAGCAGATAATTTCAAGTTTGACTTAAAAAAAAACTCGTAACCATATAAGGTGCCAGTTATTAAAGCAACAGGGTGTATTTTAGGAATTGTACGCAATGATGCTATTTTTAGTTCGTGGCCTCGAGTTCCAGATGACACGTAAAGCTGAACATTAAGCTAACCTGACAACCAATCCGACTTAAAAAAATAATACCATCACTTCAACTGATATACAACTGTTTTAAACACTAACAACTATTGACTGTTTGGTAGACCTTGAAGTAATTTTGGAAATATATACATATTTGTATTTGGTAAACATTGAAGTACCCAGGATGTAATAGGCATTATAAAATGCCACGTTTAACAAACATTAGACATACACAGTAGACAAACATTTATATTGCTGGCAACACTGTTTACACGATGCTTTGCCAATAAACTGCACAAATATCTACATATTTCATTATTTGGTAAGATATTGCCCTTAATTATAAACATAATAATGTAATTATATTTTAATTATATTACACCAAAATACAACACATAAACAATGATAACACAATACTTTTAGCCAATTGGCTGACCGGATATCTAGCATGCGTTAGCGTGTAGCTAAACGCTAGCAGCCAAATAAACATTCTGAGCGCAAATCTATAAACTTTTTAGTATGGCAAATATTTAAACATGACATTTTTAAAAATACTTGAATGAAATTGTTCCTACCTGCCATTATTTAAATTCAATCATGTTCACCCATATGTGCCATCGCCATTACTTGCTTTGCTTTAGGTGATTGCGTAGATTTCAGCAACTGTAAGGACCCCTTGTGCCCCGCGAATGCCTGATTAAAAATCTGAAACTTTTTTGCCGTCAAACATGTACATTTAATTAAAGATGTAAAGGACAATGTACATTAGTTGTATAAATATAAATATAATATAAATATAAAAAAATCCATACACAATATTGTTGATTATGCAACGTATGATTTTCTCATGAAAAATAGAGTCAGTCAAGTACTATCTCCTAAATTAGGCCTATTTAAGAAGTTTATTTCTAGGGAATTAATTTAGTTAGAAAATTTTTCACTAAGTGAAAGAGAGTACAAACTTTGTGAATTATATTCTTGGTGGCAAAATTAAGTTCAAAATAGGTTATATATATATTATAGGTTATATATTAAAAGTCCTTCAAAAATATTTCTGAATCCTCTTAAAAATTGCCACAACAGCATATGCTCAAAATAAATGTAAGATGCTTTCATTGGTTATATCAGTCTTGTTAAATATTTCATAATTTCATCAAGAATTAAAAACACAATGCACAAGGTTTAATGTACATGCACTGTAATGGTACTTTGTACTATTTAGATCTATAATGCCATTTAAAATGATTGAACAAGAATTTGTTGATTCTTTAAATTTCTCTTAATTTATTTGTTTTAATATAAAAGTAAAACACATTGAAGCTAATTGTTACATATCGAAGATCTTCCTGCATGGTCTCAACATTCGATACACAAACATTCTCTCATATGAATATGAATAAATGAATGATAAGGTAGTGTGAAATTTGCAAATATTAGTATTCCCTGTACAGATGGATGAAGAAACATAAATCTCTTGGCCTGAACCACTAAATAAATAATGCAGTCCATATGTTTCCATGGCAATCCCAATGCTTTATTAAACATTTCCAAGATTGTAATAATGCACTTTTGACTTCCAAAAACAATAAAGCCAGAGTGAATAAAGTCTGTTTTTGATTACAATTAAAACGTATTTCTGCACTTAAACTAGCATTTTAATGAATCATCTGATGGTGTTACCATAGCAACCATAAGCCAAGAAGGGCCACATGCATGGGCCAAAATCTGCATAGCATCTTTATAGCATTTTAGACTACATCTGGATTGTAATTGCATGCCATTTTCACCAAAAATGTAATATAGTTAACTAGATCTGCCAATAAAATACAAAGATGACACATAATGTAATCAGATTATATGTTAGGAGATCACTTTTAAACCTATAACCTATATGCCTCCATTTCTTTTATTTTTATCCATAATTTTTACTTGAATGGCACTGCTAATACATGATACATATTTTTACTATTAATATTGATGGATTACTATTAATTATATTTCCTAAGGATTTACTATTAAACATTCATTCATTTATTATTTATATAATATAATGCACACAGTAATGACACATTATTAAAAGGGTTTATCTATTTTTACTCTCTAATTATTTTTATTATACAAAACACATAATACAACAGTCAGCTAACCAATAAAACATCAGCATGAAGATCACATAGCCAGATCAATTCCTCAATGAGCAGTCTATGTTAACAGACACCAGTGTTTGTGAGGTTGATGTAGGGCAGTGGATTTTACAACTATACACAAACAAACTATACCATATGTGCACATGCAGCACTGGATTGTGTAGCTGAATTTATGACGAATAATCTGGCATGTGCGTTTGCGTTCAATGCTTAACATGAGTGTTTCGCGCATGGCTAAATCTTCCCCCGAGATCTCCGTGGAGAAGGTCTTCCTCCCAGCATCTCACCCTTACCATGATATCTGTGGAGCAATCGAGCCTGAAGGTAAGCAGCTCTTCTCTTGCTAATATTTATTGAACCTGTATCGATTCGTCTATTCTGCATTATTCGATTAAATCGCATCCTAAATGCCCCGGTTTACGTATTAGCCGACGCATGTTATGCATTATGCAAATTAAACCACAAAACGCTCGAGGTGTCGCAAGGTCAAAATAATAAAACAATTGGGTAGGTTACGCGTAAAAGTGTAACTAATATCGTCGATAGCGTAGGGTAGCAGTCTAGTTGCGCTCAGGCAATGAGATTTTACGCGTCTTGCTGACACGTTGATGTTATGCTGTATTCACAATTTCATCATTTCGGTTTAATATCTGTCTGATGAAATCAATTTTAGTTTTCAGATTTAACCCTAACTGAGCGCACAGCTGCCGCGCATTGACAATATGTGAAGTAAACGCGCGTATGGCATATGTAAATAAACACATTAATGCAGTATAAAACCCTCCTGAAAATACAACAGAAACCATCACAAAAAATCGAAGGGATTTAATGGTTATAATGGGAATTTGAAACTGTAATGGTGTTTTAACTGGTATGCTAATGTCTGGGTTCTGTTTGTGGGCTGTTATTAGATGGGAACCAACAGAATCCCACTGGTTGGCCCAAAGCATTACATACAGTACAAGACTGTTTTAATGGCTTAAATGGTAAATAGCTGATTTAAAAAGTAAACCAATGAAAGTTGTTGGTGTAGTTTTTTTTACCCATGGTTGAATAAAAGATGGAGAAACCCAACAGTTGGGTTTAAATTAACCTGCTGGGATGTTTAAAACCATGGTGGACATTTTCTAGGTGATTTGTGGCTGTGTCTATATTTTAACCAGCTGTGGATTCAAAATAACCCAGCAGGAACTGGCAATCTGACGAATAAATGTCCAATCTCTTCTCTTTCAGGTGAAACGAGAGCTATTTGATTCAAGATGAGTATACGCGCGCAGTGTCGATGGAGTTGAACGCCGTGGAGCTCCGTGATTTGGGGGATGGGAGCAGGAGAGAACCTCATCCGGACACTTCAGCACCGCGGACAGCGAACGGCATTGAAAACGCGTCGTTCGAGGATGAAGAACCCGGAACGAGGATCCGAGTCACGTCGGGAACATCCGGAGGAGATCCACCGCCTATACAGAGAGAAGTGCCATCCCCGCGCTCCGACGACGAACCCGAGCTCGAGTACAACGACCATTCGGTGGACTACGGTTTTATATGCGCGCTCGTGTTCCTCGTGAGCGGGATCATATTGGTCGTGATAGCCTACACGATCCCCAGAGAGGCCAAAGTGAACCCGGACCAAGTAACAGCGCGCCAGATGGAGAAGTTGGAGATGTATTACTCTCAGCTCGGTTCGCACCTCGACAAATGCATTATTGCTGGACTTGGCTTGCTGACTCTTGGAGGGATGCTTTTGTCTGTTTTGTTAATGGTGTCTATATGCAAGGGAGAACTGTATCGACGGAGAACGTTCGCCAGGAGACCCATGAAGTCGTATGGGTCCATCAATATGAGGATGAGGCAATTGGCGGAGGGTGATGGGAGGGACGCGCTCGTGGAGTGTGAACGAGGTGCTGACGCCGATGGCGCGCATGGTAACCGAGATCCTACGGGAGCGCAAAGCACGTAGCACAACACCGGATCACAAACGTAAGCTGTATTTCAGAAGGTAACATCAGTTCTTGCAAAGCAGCCAAGTTTGTTTGTGTTTAAGATATGTTTTGCAATGACTAAATTGTATTTTGGAAATTTTAGTCTTACGTTTCAAAGTAAAAAGTTTATAAAAACACTATTAAAATCAAGGTAACTTCTTTATTGGGATATACTAGTGGGCAAAAGTGATATGCAGGGGCCATATTTGTACAATATTTGCTTTAAATGTACCCTCAGTTATACTTTAGGATTTAGTAAAGTAAACTGTAGTACAATTCTTACTGTCATACTGTGGTGTTTTTGAAACTTAACATAGTAAATATTAAAGTAGGCCTATACTACAGTATTTACGAGTTCATCAGTTCTCTATAGTTAACCCTAGATAATATATATATACTTGTCAACATTTGAAGTGGACCAAAACCTTTCATAATAAAAGTTGTCTTTGTGTACCCGTTCTTGTCTTAGGACAACTTTTTGTGATCCACTTTAAAGGTGCAGTGTGTAATTTTTAGAAGGATCTCTTGACATAAATGCAAAATATTATACAAAACTATGATCAGAGGTGTATAAAGATCTTTCATAATGCACCGTTATGTTTTTATTACCTTAGATTGAGATGTTTTTAATCTACATACACTGAGGGTCCCCTTACATGGAAGTCGCCATTTTGTGCTGCCATGTTTCTACACAAGCCCTAAACGGACAAACTTTTTTACTAAGTTGTCTCCGACAATGACATGTTTGTCTGGTGGCGGCTAACGTAGCTCCTCTATGCGTTTCAAAAGCGAGGGGTGAGCAGTAGACTGAGCCGTTGGTTGCAATGTGCAACCTCACCACTAGATGCCGCAAAAATGTACACACTGCACCTTTAAATGTTGACCAGTGTAGTTAATAAATTATACAAATTGTATTATACAGTTTATTATAGTTAGGATGAAAAAGTATACTGCATATATCTTTAATGATATTTGAATAGGGCAAATATGTCAATTTTCCAAAGTTGGACATCACTTTTGGCCACTACTGGTCCCATAAAGAACTTTTGGATAAATAAGCAAGACAAAGTTCTTTGGGGGACCCAAATTCGTTCGTCTGTGTAAAGATTTTTTGAGCATCTTTATTTTAAGAAGTGTAAATAGCACATGAAGCTATAAGCAATGGTAAAGAAAAACACAAAGTATACTTATTACAATATTGCTGCCTTGCAAGGACTGATCATTTTAAAGGAAAACACCACCGTTTTTCAATATTTTACTATGTTCGTAACTCAACTTAGATGAATTAATACATACCTATCTTTTTTCAATGCGTGCACTTAATCTGTGTACACCGCGTCGTGAATGTGTTAGCATTTAGCCTAGCCCCATTCATTCCTTAGGATCCAAACAGGGATTCATTTAGAAGCCACCAAACACTTCCATGATTTCCATATTTTGCCACGTTTTATTTTGTGCCACCATACTTTGTGTAACTACTCATGTAACAGTCTTTAAATATGGAAAACATGGAAGTGTTTGGTGGCTTCTAATTTCATCCCTGTTTGGATCCTAAGGAATGAATGGGGCTAGGCTAAATGCTAACACATTCACAACGCGCTGTACAAAGATTAAGTGCATGCATTAAAAAAAGATAGGTATGTATTAATTCATCTAAGTTGAGGTAAGAACATAATAAAATATTAAAAAACTGTGGTGTTTTCCTTTAAGCTGTAGACAAACACTCAAAACAAAATGTGACAGAAAGCAAGCACAAAGGTCAGCCATCATAAAGCCGAACTAACACAACATGCTGCAATATAAACCACCATCAGCTACTTTACAAAACTTGAAACAAATGTCTGTATAATGTTTAATATCACTATGAGTTGAATATATGTAAACTATTATTATCCAAGGATTCAGTATGCCTTAAGATGTTACAAATGCTCATTATATATATATACACACATTTAGACTTATTTATTTGTAAACTATCTGTGTTTTGTATAGGACTTTGATGTATATTTAACAATTATTCATTACATCACCTCACATTTATGGAGTAGATGACAATGTAATATTACCAAGAGAACACACACAGACCTATGAATGCTTAACATTTGAAACAAAATATCTATTTTACAATGTCGGACATCACGGTGAGTTAGTAGATATGTGCTAAATA
The DNA here is from genome assembly GCF_030506205.2 of Paramisgurnus dabryanus. Taxonomy (NCBI): domain Eukaryota; kingdom Metazoa; phylum Chordata; class Actinopteri; order Cypriniformes; family Cobitidae; genus Paramisgurnus; species Paramisgurnus dabryanus. Next base: position 32,974,911 of record NC_133343.1, on the reverse strand, counting down.
ATAACACAAATGTGAATGTTTACTGTGCAATGCAATATATTTAGATTTCAGCAGAAAAAAAATATATTTCCATATCGATGTTCAGTTCTTAATGACACAACAGATACCAGATGCATTATATCTCTCAATACACACAGCAGAGGACAATATGGTTAGATTTGACATTCATGTGTACTTCATCCTTTATATAGCTGCTCGCACCACGACCTTTCTTCTGCTGACGTAGTTACATTTTAAAGGACACTATACAGCAGAAACATAAGAACCGCAGATGTATTGCATATCTAAAATGTAACACATGGCAATATTATATTTGTGGGTGCAATACACTCATGGTGTCTTGCTTTGTGTAGTTCAGGTTTTATAATGGCCAATGATGAAACTAAGAGTACACAAATATAAATAACACATTGCAGAAATAAGAGAAAGTATTGATAACAAATTTGCATTTGATTAACTTCAATCTGAAAGTGTTTGGGAGTCACTATGAAATAAATGATTTTTTTTTAAATTGTGCAAACAATAAAGAAAACTGCTTTAGGTTTATAGCTTAAAGACAAACAGCAGGGTCAAATTTCAGAAGGTTAAAATGATGATACAGCAACATTTGAGTTACACAAAAATGCAAAGCATGGTGTCAAAGTCAGAGAATGTTGTATTTGTGGGTTTCCAATACAATTATGAAAATAATAATATATACTGTCAAATCAATGCTGTTTATTTTCAAGAAAAAATAAGATTCTTTACATAATATAAGACAGCACATTGTTTAAACTTTGACTATATTGTCCTTATTAAATATTTGTTTTATAACTTCTAATATGGATTTAAACAAAATGTTATGTTCCACGTGCTGCCTGATGCAACTCTAATTCAAGTGCTGAAATAGGTTTTCTGTAAAGGATGTTTTGATATTACGTTTTTATTGCATCACAAAATTATGCTATATTAACCGTAAGATGTTGGTTATAGATTGATGTGATAGGCTAAAAAGGGAAAATGTGTGATGTTTTTGTGTAAAGTATTGTCTTGTAAGCACAGAGGACTTTGTACTGAGGACACTAAACGGTAATCGGGCAATTGCACCCAGTCTGCTGTACAGAAACTGAGTGTTGATACACGATCGCAGTAGTCATGCACAAGCCCCTAAATAAAATATTGCCACTGTATCAATAAAACAACCCTAGGTGTCTTGTTTATCAAATATTGAATAGTATACTGCAGTATGTGAAATATTTTTGTCACATGACCACACTGCATGCTCAATTTAGCAAGTTTCACCCAGTTTGCATTCAAATCCAGTAACAAATGTCTTAAATAAATGATTAAATAATGCAAGGAGGTAAACATCAAGACGATGAGACGAACCAGCCATTTGGTTAAATTAACACAGAAAATATGTATATTTGACCCAACAATGGGTTAAAACACCCCAGTATAGGTTAAATTACAACCTAAATGCTCCCTTTTGATCCAATGCTCGCTTTCAAAAAAATAACCCAGCATTTTTTTAAACATATGTGCTCTGTTGTATATTTTAACAAATAATATCCTATACAGAAAATTCACATACTATCCGCGATATACATGCTATATACTGAAAAACACGCAGCATGGTATTGTGCTGAAGAGCCATAAAAGTCACTGAGCACAATTACGGGGGTTTATGGTAGTTTTGGGAAAATAAAAAGCCCCTGCCCCTATTTATTACTGAATTAGCATCATAGTAAAATCTATGACGGTTAATCACGACAGTAAGATACAAAGACACACGTACACAATAAACTAGGCGATACAGACTGTTATACTTCTGCTTTTTGTTTTAAACTAAGAGGAGTACCGCGGTACTTTCATGAAAATCACTGCATTCTGGAGTGTTTGAACTGCATGTAAGCATTTCAAGTCTGTAACCTGTCTGTCAAAGGCAAGTGTGTCACCTTTTATACAGTTTCCATGCGTGAAATAAATCTTTTCGTTGACTGTTATTTACTTCTACTGTGTTTCATTTCGACTCAAATTACTCAACCTCACTGCACCAAGTCAACAGAAATATTTAAAGGGGACATGTCACAGGATTTTTTTAAGAGGTCAAGTAAATCTTTTGTGTCCTCAGAGTACATATGTAAAGTTTTACTTCAAAATACCCCACAGATCATTTATTATAACATGTTAAAATTGTCACTTTGTAGTTGGGGGGCAAAAATGTGTGTCTGCTGAAATGCAAACACTGATTGTCATAATGGTGGTTTGTTGAAATTGAAACTCAATTGTGCCGTTATTATTATTTCGCTCTCTCTCTCTATGCACTAAATGGCAGTGCTGTGGTTGGATAGTGCATATTAAGGGGTATTATTATAATAAGATCCCATTCTGACATCACAAGGGGGAGCCAGAGAATGGTTTACCAAAACTAAGTTACTGGGTTGATCTTTTTCACATTTTCTAGGTTGATAGAAACACTGGGGACCCAATTATAGCACTTAAACATGGAAAAAGTCAGATTTTCATGATATGTCCCCTTTAATCTATACACTTTACAATAAGGTTGTATTTGTTAACATTAGTTAATGCTTTAGTTACTACAATGAACAACACTTCTATAACTTTTGTGACCTTGGACCACAAAACCAGTCACGTTTTAAAAATTTATTTATACATGAAAGTTGTATAAATAAATAGAAAAATAAATAAGTTTTCCATTAATGTTTGGTTTGTTAGGACAGGAACATATTTGGCTGAGATTTATTATTTGAAAATTTGAGGGTGCAAAAAAAATTTTTATATTGAGAAAATCGCCTTTAAAGTTACTAATTACTAATAATAAATTTTTTTCATATTTACCTTAGTTAATTTACAAAATCTTCATGAAATGTGATTTTTACTTAATATTCTCATGATTTTGGCATTCAATTTTTTTATTTTGACACATACAGTACAATGTATTGTTGGCTATAAATAAACCCATGTGACTTATGACTGGATTTGTGGTCCAGGGTCACATTTATTAATCTCAGTTCATGTTCATTTTTAGCATTTATTTATACTTTTTTATGTTAGCTAATACATTTACCAATGTTAACAAATACAACCTTGTTGTAGTGTTACCTTAAATTATTAATACTCAGTGTAAAGTGGTTAAGTATTTTAAAACATTTTTTTAAGTATCTATACATTTTCGGTGAGAAATATATTTTTTTACTCCCCTACATTTTATATTCAAGTTCATTTGATGTGTAATGCAGTAAGTAAATCGAGTAAAAGTAACACATTTTTTACTTCAAAACAAAAAAGCGGGGTTATTTTCAACCCAGCATTGGGTCAAGAGACGAACCCAGCCATTGGGTTAAATTAACCCAGAAAAAGTTTATATTTGATCCAACAATGGGTTAAAACACCCCAGGCTTTTTTGTTGAAAAAACCCAGCATAAGTTAAACTAAAACCTGGGTCCCTTTTTCACCAAGAGAGTGTATAAATAAGAAAAGTACAAAAAATTGTATGTACTTAAGTATTAAAGGTAAAAACAACTTGAATTTATGAAATGAGTGAAAAGTGCAATGCTATGCATTGTAATGTAGTAAAGTTAAAGTTTGCCAAAGAAAAAACACTTAGTAGAGAGTAAAAATACGTTTTGACTACAATACTTTACAGACTTAAATAATGAACAGTTTTAGCAGACATGTAAAGTCAAATAAAGGTTCAGTTCTGTCCTAAAATGTAAAGGTACAGCTTTCTCTGTTACACCACACAGCTCTATACCCTCAAAATTCACTAAGCACGACTAAATAAATTGGCACTTTATTCTCACAGTGATGCGCGCTAGTTTAATCTGGTCACACTTAAAGGACACTGGAGAGCATCTTTATCTCCGGCTCTGTCGGCAGAGGACAGTCAAAATGTACCATGACTCACAGCGGCCATTACAACTATTGATTTCCATTACATCTGCTGGAGCCTTCAGCATGTTCCTCTTATTAAAGTGACCATCTCCAGTAGCTTCTCCGTTTCATCTATCGACACTGTAAAGGGAACCCGCAAACACGTCTGATAGTTATATAACAAAACACAACCCTCGTGAAAAAAGGGGAACAGCTATAACCTCTAAAATAATACACTTCAAATGAAAATAAAAACTTGTAAAGCCTTACATCAAATAAAGACCAAACAATTTCGCTGGAAGAAAATTTTTTTAATTTAATGAGTAAGTAGCAAAAAAAAAAAAAAAAGGAAATCCTGTTTCACTACAACACAACCCTATAATGTAAGTTTATTCAAACACAAAGTGCAATAATAATGTGAAGAAAAGCTTGTAAAAGTGTTTGGTTTTTCTTCTCTACATGAACATGTCGTCATAACCCGGTGGAGGCATGTGATCAGGGTCTGGCCTGGAAGAAGGAGCAAAACAAATGACATCAAGGCGATATAATCACAGTTTCATAGCTGAATTAAGCTCACTAACAAAAGATATGATGGATGGAAGAAAGATTATATGTTCAATGAGCAACTATTAAAGATCCATCCAAAAATTTAAATTAAATATGAAAATTAATTCTAGCACTACAGCAGAAGACATGTTGTGAAAGTATGTTGTAAGGAAAGCACTGACAGAAATAAAGACGTGTCTGTTGAATCTCAGTTAATTGAATATAAAGATCTTACCCTGGTCTGTGACGCCCGACTGGGCCGAATGGGTCAAAGCGGGCACCAGGAGGCACTGCGCCAGGAGGAAGGACTCCGGGAATACCGGACGACGGGTCAAACCCTGAGCGAGGAAACCCAGCACGCAATGGATCAACAATCATTCCTCCTGCCCTTCCACTGAAGGAAAAACCCCAGTATGAGAGTCAAGACCTAATAAATTATTCATTATGCAAGCTCAATGCTTTAAAGTGCACTCATTCATTTTAATTCTTAAATATTCTTTTCAGCTTTTATTTTTAAAGGTGCAGTAAGCCTTTTATTTTTATATGAAATGTTTCACACCTAATAAATATTATTACACATAATAATTTAACCCTGCCGGTGCCATTTTAGCCCAGCTGAAGTCATTTTTTTGTGATTTACTGTTTTCAATATAAAATGATCCTATACAATGTAAAGAAAATATTACCTTGATGTTTTAAATATTGATCACGTAAGGTCATGTCATGTCAAAGATTGAAATCAATGTGAAATAAAACTTTGATGCTCAAAATCATTATGAGACTTTAGCCTGTATTTCACAGACATGTTCACAAACTATTTAAAAAGCTTATATATATATATATATATATATATATATATATATATATATATATATATATATATATATATAAATATATATATATAGGGAGGAAATTAGAGTAAACCCACACACCTACTTGCAATATATATATATATATATATATATATATATATATATATATATATATATATATATATATATATATATATATATATAAAAAAAAAATTGTGCACCTTTAAGAAATGTCATGAAGACTAGCTGTGCAAGCTAGTGGTCAAAGAGACATAAATATTATTAGCATATCAAAAGATGCTCGTTTTGGTTTGATTATGGATTTCTTACCCAAAGGGATCAAGATCTGCCCCTCCTGCTGCGAATGGAGCCATGGGGTCGGGCCTACAAACAGAATACAGAATATACTGCTCTGAATGAAAAGAAATAAAGACTTTCTGGATGCCAGATAGTAAAGGATCATGTCCAAAGTTAATTCTTTAACTATACCTGTGGTTAGATCTGAACTGACTACTAAACACCTTAGTATCACCAGTAACTCAAATCTCTTGCGAATGTTTTTCCCCAAATGCAATTAAATACACAATGCAGTTTTGAATGGCATTCGTGTGGCTTAACTATCTATATACTTAAATAGGGGAACAAAATCATTACTTAATGCCACAAACAGTATAAATAACAGTATACATAAAATCACAGGGCTTCACAAATCTCTCAGAAGTGTAACATTCAACCCTTAAAGCTTATTTTTCTATTAAGGACTGCAAGTAAATAACTGTAATTGGGCATCTGAATAAAAAATAATGAAGTGCTTTACTATTTTTTTCTGCCTTTCTGCATTCATGGATAAGAACAATAATTATATTTAAGTATAAGACATACTTCTAAAGAGCTTACACATACTGGATTAAACATTACTGAAACATAAACAGATGATGTTGGTATATTGTTTGCTTAGGGCATCTGTAGCACAAATATTACATTGGGTGCTGGTCGAAAAAATTTGTTAGCACTGTACATATACTTGTAACAAGCAAATCTCTTATTCACTGTACTGTATCTACATAGTTATTTGGATGATAAAGGCGTAACTTTGACACTACTGAAACCAAATGTGCCAGCGTGACTCAGCCAAATGTTCCTAGGCTCTTTGACTTTAAACCGAGATACCTTTACGTGGCTGGAAGCAGAGGACGTTTAACTGAATTACCATCAGCCCTACAGTGAGTCGATAAATGGCTGACATCATAAAGAATCGGATAGGGGTGACCGCAAACCCAGGAAGAAGAATTAGGAGACAAACACCCAATTTCATCTCTGGGTTCCTGCCATGTCCTTACAGAGACCATTGCACTGCCTCTTTGCTTTCTCACTTTTATTATTTTTTTTTATTTTACTGAATTAATTCCAAAAATACAGATTTAAACGGTGTACGCATACTCTTATGCCTCTCCCAAACTAACTGAATTGAAATGAAATCTCTCATACAGTCTCTCTCTCTCTCTCAATGACAGTCACACAGCATCGCTCTGTCCCACAGTCTGCGGTGTCAGTCACACATTACCCACAATCCTCAGTGCCTCAAAAAACAGACACAGTACAGCAGTGAGAGCTCTCTCAGGACCCGCACTGCTAAATATTGAATAAGACAGAGGACACGAGCTGACGCCTAGACCACACACACAACAACTCTCTCTCAGATTACCAGAACACCCCATAGTGTCCTTCACACATATATACACACACGTAGTTCTGCCTCTGTCATTTAAATATGAACTTATAATGCACATGTATGCAAACCTAAATGCTGCATTAAAAAAAAACATTGATTGACAACTTCTACATCGACCAATGGCGTGAATTGGCAGCAGGACTTCCTGTGTGAAGCAAAGGGGACATTTGTCGGGTGCATCATCGTGGTTGTCTCATTTTAGGAAAAATACTGTATAAAAATAAAATATATTCCTTGTAATAATTGTAGATCATTCATACTTTGAAAGGTGACGATTGCACATAACCTGAAATAATAAACCTGCAGCTGACAGATGCAACCTCAGCCTTCGAAATGAGATGAAGCTAGAGTATTATTTTTAAAATTCAGTTCGGTTCAACTAGTGGCATAAACATTATACATTTTATTCTAAACTTCAAAGACATCTGTGTCCCGTTGACTGAATGGTTTCAGTGTAGTAATTTATTTGAACTTGTAATAAATTGCTATCAGAGTCACTGAAGTAAAAGTGTGGGATGAAGTTCTCAGAACAGAATACAGAGGTATTTTTCATTTAATGCAGAAAGAGAAGAAACAATCTCATAAAATCAATGTCTATTTCAGATGCTCATGAGCCCACCTGAGGCGGTAACCATAGAAACTGCAGCCCGCTTGAGTGCTTTCCATTACGATCGACAATAGCTGCGCTAGACAAAACTCAACCAAATATTACCCATTGAAATTCCTGAAATTGGCCCTTTTGAAAGTCACGGTATAATTTGCATGAGAAAGAACAGACGGATGGATAAATGAATAGATAGATGGATGGATATTCACCAGTCAGGTGGGTGTCTGGTCGGAGGGTTTCTGTGTGGTATTAGAAGAGGGTTGTTGTAAGGATCTCTTGAGTTTTGGGGTTTTTCACTCTCTCTCTTCTTCTCTTTCTTTTCTTGTCGCTCTTCCTTTTCAGGAGGCAGAAGTGAGGACTTCAGCTTTATCGCGAGTTCATCTGTGTTCTTAAACACGCTGAGGACAAAGCCATGCAAATATTATACAGATATTATGTTATACATAATAATCACTCTAAAATCCAGGCTAAAGTCCTAATGTCCTTACTCAGTCAATATTAAAGATATCAAGGTTATATTTCACAGAATATTCCTTACTTTAAAATTAAAAAAGCTGGGTTTCACCGACAGGGTGTCAATTATGAAAAAAAAATATTATTTTATAGCTGATTATAAACTATTGCATTGGTGACCATGAAAAGCAATTTTTTAAACACACCTTTCAAATGTCCTCAGATTGGCTTCATCTATGTAATCATTGACATTAAGCGTGAGGTCTGTTACTTTTTCTGTTGTTGAGTCCTGTGAAAAATAAAAAGCGTACAGTGTAAAAGTGAAAAACCATCCACTGTTTAGCTCTGTAATGACACACAGACACTGATGTAATGATTTATTACCATTAAATTGAAAATGAGAGTCGAGTCCACAGTAAAAGCTTTGAGCAATAAGCTGGATTTGTCATCATTTGATCTGTATCTGAGTGTATACAGCTCTTTGCTCTCATTCCAACCGGCAGGAAGAAGTTCTGACTTTTTCTCTTCCTTTCCGGCCTGTGTGAAGAAGCATTTATAACAATTTACAAAACATTTATTAAGGCTCTTAACATCTTACATACAACAAGAACTTTATTTTAAAGGAAAAGTTACCTTAAATGTAAAACCCATTAATTCACCCCAAAGACCAGTTTTAGATGGATGCATGCACTTTTTTGAGCTTTAAAAAATGGGGCACTATCCAATGCCATTATAAAGCTGAAAAGAACCGAGATGTTATTTATATACCTCCATCTGAGTTTTGAGAATTAATTCATATACCTAGGACGACTTGAGGGGGAGTAAAATATGGGCTCGTTTTCATTTTTTGGGTGAACTATAAATCCATTGCAAAGTTACTCTGCTGCTAAATGTCAATGCACAGTGCCCCAGTCTTACTTAAAAATCAATAAATCTCAATGCATTAGACACAAAAATTTCAAATCAAACACGCACATCTATAAAGTAAAACATTTCTTAGTAAAATTAAGTGCAATAGTGCACGTGGATCAGTTTATATGTCATTGCAAATGTATCTAAGGTAAAAATTGCATAACTTCAGACAAAGTCTTACTTTTAATGGCTATATTACACTTTATGACAATTAAGAAAACACGAATCATAATGTTAACGTGTGAGTGCTAGTGTTTCTACGAGAGTTTCATGAGTATGCAGTCATAAATCAAATAAGACTCACCTCATCTCCAATCCCCAGACATTTATAGCCGCTTTTCACTATTTCCCAGTGTACAAAACAAATCAAAGCATCTTGTGAACATGATATTGAGTTTGACACGCAGTTGAAAAGCGGTTCGAGTCCTGCCATTTTTAAAAACTGGGATGCAGAGGAGAAACGAAACCAAAACAAACAGACAGACAACTGCGTATCAACAACAATACAGCGCTATCTTAATGAAGTACATGACACATAAGCTCAACATTCGTCGTTAATATTAAATATTTAAAGAGTGTGAGAAAACTGTACGTTTTTTAAAGCTTAATACCCCAAAATGCTAGTTTCTAAAATTTTGTTGGTCATACTGTGATGGTCCGACGAGGAACATTATCCGGAGTGACAACTGGTGCCTGAACGATCGTTCCGTGTGACGTAAACACGATTGGTATTCTTAAAAAATATATTTTTAAAAAACAGCAGAATTTGTTTTTCATCTAGCAAAATAAATAAGGCTATTAATTTATTATTTAAAAAATAAATTGTTAGTAAACCACATGTTATTTTCTATTGGTCTAAATGTATCCAAAATATTGATTGGATGAACGTTTGGGTATTACGGTACCTAATAAGTATCTTTTTACAAATAAATTTAAAGAAATGTCATTAAGATACTACACAAATTGTACCCTGCAAAGCATTTTTTTAACCAGATTTATTGAAGATATCGATGTAAATTGTTCACATCCAAACAGTATCACATATTTCTGGCATTGTCAATACAAAGTGGCTATGGTGGGATGTTTGTAAATTTATAAATGTCAAAGTGTTGTACAACTTTCTTTGATGATATGAAAATGTAATATTTGGCTTATTGAATTATGATAAGAAGATGGAAAATAAGGCTTACATTATTAATCTCTTGATATTCACCGTTGTAAATTCAACAATCAGAAAACTCTTTTCGCTGTGGTACCTAAAGACAGATATTTATATTAGCACTACTAAGGAGAGTACAAACAAAAAAGCTGTTAAAACTGTGTATTTGTTGAACACATTTAAGTTATTGTGATGTAGCAAGGCCTTTTATTTTATTTTCTTTAACTTTATTTATTTTCATTATTATTATATTTTATTTATACATTGTAAATTGTTGAATCTATCTATTGTTGTATAGTCCAGTGGTTTTCAAACTGGGGGCCGGGGCCCCCAGGGGGGGGGGGCGCGAGATGGTGCCAGGGGGGCCCCAGTTTTATGACATTTTATAAAATACATTCATTTATCATGAATTCTGTGTAATTAAACCTAAAAAAAAATAATAAGCCAACTAACCAACTGCACTACTAGGTATAATTTTATATGTTTTGTTTAATTAAAATATTACATTTTAAAACGGGGGGCCACGAAAAAATGCACTGTACACAAGGGGGGCCGCACGCTGAAAAAGTTTGGGAACCACTGGTATAGTCTGTGATTTTTGTATTTTTTGTATATACCCTTGGCATTTATTAAGTGTTCGTGTGGTTCAAGCTGTAAAAGAAGAAGAATATATATATTTATTTATTATTTTGAATATTTTAACATGTTACAAGTATTTTGATGTGAAGATTTGTTATGACCTATAAATTGTCCCACATGACACCAATGAACTTAAGTGCTTTCTATAAACTCTAGTAAAATTTTGTATAATGTAGTATTTTATAGCAATTACTACTTAATGTTTACTACAGTATACAGTAGTCTCTAACTGATAACTAATTATCATATCATTGTGCACAATAATTTACTGCAGTTTACTATCTTAACTTTAGTACTGTTCAAAACACTAAAGTATCTACTAGAGTAATTTAACTATATTTTCTGCAATAAATGTACTTGATTATGTGGGATACCAACACAGGGGTTTTCAAACTGTATGATGCCAATGACCCCCAAATATGACGAACCTTTTGTGAGGCACCCCTACCAAACAAACAACTAGAAACAAACAGATTCAAAGGACAAACCTGGGATAAACAAGTCTGGGATGCATGTAGCAGGAAATGAGAAATAAACACCTAATAAAAACAAACATTTTCCTTGTCTTTTATTTCAGATTTTTTGGGGGACCCCAGGAAACACCTGGAGGCCCCCTAGGGGCCCTCAGACCCCAGTAAAAAAAAACCTGCCCTGATACATGAAGAGCTTCTGTATTAATATAGTCAGCAATGATGCATCATTTTTAAACATAATCACAGATGTACACCCTTTCAAAAAGAAACAGATGGCACCATGATATTACAATTTATATCCCTTTTTACATTGTACCATTGCAATACTGTGGTTTTTGGACATCTGCATCATGGAATATAACAATATAGTATAATGCATTTTACTATGGTACTGTCCAGTACTTTTGCCACAACACTTTTGATTTTGTCATGTATTTATCTGCTTTTTTTGCTTGCAGACTGAAAGACTCCTATATAAACGGGATCAGAGAGACAGGTCTAATAACATCAAATAAAACCTAAAGTCATTCCCATTAATCACACTGACATGCAATCGTTTTCTCTTTTTGGTGCCATGGAAATTATGTAAGAATGAAAGAATTTTCTCATTCTTTGTAGGACTTTTCCTGACATTCTTAAGCCAGGAGGATCGATAGCAAGCCCATCTGGTTTCACTCTTGATGCATTGAAAACACATTGCACAGAAGCGTCCGATGAGAGCAGAGCTTCCATCTCATCAATGCACCATATTCATTTACAGCACTGACAAAAGCCTGTGAACATCAAAGTCAAAATGTCCTTAATGTGTATAGACCTCACATATTCACAGACTATAGGATAACACAAGATATGGTCACATGACAACCTTAGATTGAAATATAACAATACAATTATACGATAAACTTGAGGAGGATTCACGATTGAAGTTGAAATTTTAGATTTTACATGCACATTTAACTTACAAATGATTAATGTCACTAAACACTCCAGGCACACATTCAAAAAATATATACACACAGTAAAAATGACATATATTTCAGTGTCTGGCAGGTGTGTCATTTGACTTCATCTGATGTCTCATTTATTAACAAACAGAAACAGGACCACAGTAGGGTCTTGTGGTTGGGCTTTTTTAATATTTCAATAACCTTGCACATAGTAAACACCCACTCAGAGTGTGTTTATATTCACTATAGGTCTTCTTCAGAGACCTATAAACCAGATTAAATAAATTCATGCCTTAAAGCCTTACAGATGTCTGATGGACAAGAAGCTATCCAAAGCACCCCTTTCTAAAAAATATGTGCTGACTTTAGACCACATGAGGTCTCATACCTCAAAGTTATAGGTTTGTCCACAAGTTTTGAACTCTTTGAGAATAAGGCCACCATGTGCAAAGGGTTTTCAGTTGATTACTTAATGAAGCCCAGACATGATGCATTATTCTCATGGAAAACAAGCTTTGTGCTTACACATCAAAGCTAGACTACTGTTGCCTCATGCAACTACTTTCACAAAAGAGTTGTGACAAGCTGCTAATCCGGATTTGAAACCGTATAAATCCAGGTCGGGTGCACTTTATAAATCAGGCACTTTTTTGCATACGTTACACACATATCTATTTTATATGTCAAACTTTATTATTTGACCATTAGTTTAATAACATCTGCAGAAGAGGCGGCAAAACCGCGCTATTCGCGCGTGGTTGGACGCTTGAACATCTTCATGCTGCGTTCACACCAGCCACGCTAGAGACGTCAAGCGGGAGTGATGTTAAGGCAAAGTAAAGACACGTTGACGCACGTCAGGCGTTTAGCGCGACGCTGTGCCTCATTCACGCTTCTAGTTCAAGAGAATGCCGCGATTTGAGCGTCGCCGCAGGAAGCGCGCAAGTTGAAAAATCTGAACTTTGGCGGAAAAAGGCGCCACGTTAACCAATCAGGAGCTTGCTCTAGTAGTGACGTGATTACAGGAAGCGAGCGGAGTCACAGAGGCCCCTCCCATGAAGCAAATTTCCGTGTGAATGTCTCGATGACTAGAATTTCACGCACGAATGAATCAAGTACACTCAAAATGTTCGAACTACGCGCGGTACACGCGAATTTGACGCCTCAAACATGTCTGGTGTCAACCCACAGTCAGTTTACTCGCTTCATTCGCGCGTGAAAGTCGCACGTGAAATTCTAGTCATCGAGAGCAAGCTCCTGATTGTTTAACATGGCGCGATTTTCCGGCAAAAGAAGTTCAGTTTTTCCCGCAGCAACGCTCAATTCGCGCAGAATGCCTATTCGCATCACTTGCGCTTGCCGCCTCTTTCGCAGCTGGTGTGAACGCCACTGTGACGTTACAGTTGAGATGTACACTGCCAACATGAAATTACACATTAAATTAAGTACTATGTTGTTACAATACTAAAAACTAAGTTGTGACTACTGAGTTAGCACTATATAGTTAATGCTATATTCTAGCATTTAGGCTGAATTTGTACTATTGAAGTTACAGTTACGTTTTGTACGTTTTGTAACAAGTCCTGTCAAAGGCTAAAATCAATGATTGAAATTAAACTTAGGATGTAAGAAGCTCACACCTCACTGACTTAATGAGGTGATGCCACTTCAGTCTGATAGCGTGTTTTGTTGCCCTTGTCCTGTTCAGCATGACACATCACAATACACAAACACATACAGAGCCCAGGTGCAGCATATGGTTTTCATTTGGGATGCCCTGCTGCTTTATATATCTGTGCTGAAGTCCTGAGCACTTGATGTTTTTCTTCTTTTCTCAGAGAATGTCTTCACGTCATCTCCAGACAGATTCGTGCTAGACTTTCTCCATATGTCAATCCATTATGTCAGTCAAGTTGAAGTGTGTAATAAAACTTAAGTAGTCTATAAACTGAAATAGTTAGTTTGGAAATGTCTGCCAGGTGCATAACATATAATCTATAGTCTTTATCAAACAAAATGTTTTAACATTTAGTCAAGCTACACTCGGTAGCACTTTAATAAATGTAAGATGCAGGGGCAACCTTCTGATCTTCTGATCATGAAGCCAACACGGAAGTGATTTAAACTGCATTTCATCGACGGGCCACTAGAGGCTGTCTCCAAAAACGAGTTAATCCCATAGACCCCCCCCCCCCATATTAAAATGCCGAACTCTACAGTAGAAAATAATATGTTTACAGCCTGGTAAAACAATTAAGCTAATTTTGCCCTTCATGACAACTGTAAGGGGGGTGAATTTTTTTGTAACTCATCCATTTAAATTATATTAACCCTTAAAGTTCTGCTTAATTAAGGGCATGGCCACTTGAGTGACGGGTGAACTGCCACTGCTGTCACTAATGTCGAGCTAGGTGGGCGTGGTTTAAGAAACCAGCCACCTCAGCTTCACCCACATCCCGCCTCTTTACCCATTTTTGGTGATGCACGGTGAAGCACTGCCAAGATGGCGACAGCAGGCTCCGCCTACTATTGGTTTCAAAAAAGCTCTTTACAAACCTATGGGTGACGTCACAGACACTACGTCCATATTTTTGACAGTCTATGGTTTTATCCAATTGTTTGGACACTTTCAGGGATCATTTAACTCAATTTTTGACCCAACGTTAGTTTTAAAGTAACCCAACATTTTTTACAGTGTATAGGAATGACAAAAAGCATACAAAATAAATCTCTTATGTTTTATCATCTGCAGGATATTCACCAAGTGCCTAGAATTTGCAACATCGTACTCATAAAGCATTTCATAAAGAGGTTTCTTTAGGTTTTACTCTGAGATTAATTTTAAACAATATTGAGGGAGTTGACATCTATTCTGAGCTCTTATTGGCTGCTGCTTTATCTTCATTAATATTAAGTAAAATTTCAGTTTGGCCCAATACACCGAAAATAATGCTGGGCTATTTTCAACCCAGCGTTGGGTCTAAAAGGGATCAACCCAACCCATTGGATTGCAATTTAACCTATGGTGTATTGGTTTAACCCAAAATGCTGGGTTGTTTTAACCCATTGTTGGGTGAAATATAAACATTTACTGGGTTAATTTACCCCAACGGCTAGGTTTGTTCCCTTTTGACCCAATGTGTTAAAAAACAACCCAGTGTATATTTTTGCCTACAATTTCAAACATTTTGGGGTGGTTTCCCAGACAGTGATTATACAAGTCCCAGACTAAAATGCAAAAAATGCACAAAAAAGACTTCTCATCCGAGGGGCACGAATTCAAAATATGTGTTTGGAGTGTCATTTGTGTCGCTCTTGTTTTCAAAATATGTGTTTGTTGCGTAATGTGAACCATGTGCATCACGTGTTTTGTCAAAATAAGTGCCTGCTGCACACGCGTCAAAACCGTTTATAATAAAAGAGACATTCACGTTCACAAAATACACGCAAGACACTCCCTTAACAGTAAACTCTGATTACGCATGAGATTATGCGAGTATCTGGCAAATGCGAGCATCTCTTTTATCATAAACCCTTTAGACGCGTCTGCAGCAGGCACTTGACAAGACAAGTGATGCACATAGGATCACTCGACGCACAGAACACATATTTTGAAATTACGAACCACATACATGATGGGTTACATACAGTACATGTTGTGACGAACTTCGAATCGAGCACCACTGCGTTTGAGGTGCCTTATTTTGAAACCTCATGCACTGTGCATCTTGAGACAAAACAATGGCACCGATATATGTTAATATACAGTATATCAGTGTCCTTATTTTGTCTCAAGATGCACATTACCAGTTTTTTTCGTAAGGTATGTTTGTAAAAACTACTTAAATGTCCTAATATAACTAAGGCCTAGTCCTGGATTAATTTACACCACATCAGGAAAACTGCCTCTTAATCACACACCTTCAGAATATTATTTTGTCTTTTTTTATTCTGTCTGCGAGCTCACCGCATTCTGAAATTGAATTCCTTGTAAAGAATGCATGCAATGCCGATTGCCGACTTATACTTTGGCAAAACAAGGATATCTTCTTTTCAAACAGCTGTCTGGTTGTCTGAGTAGTCTCATCAAAAACACATTATTATTCAAGATGAGCCACAAACAATGATCTCTATAAAAGCATGAAATCTCCTTTATGGCGATATTTAACGTCTTTTGGCAGAGACTGTGAAATCTGTTGTTTCTTTTAAGCTGTGTCGTTATCTGTTAACTGCCAGCACTGTTAGTCAATAGAGAAGAGTTAGTCTCCTTAGGTACATCCATAACAGTGTCAAAGGCAAGCAAAGGTTTGCAATCCAACAGACTGACATCACAACAGACGTTGAAATGAAGTAACACTGATTGAAAGAGAATGGAGCAGAGTTGTGTAGTGTGACTGGCGCATGGCGTGCCTCCGAATGGCCAGTATCTTACCCGACGCATCTGGTGCGCATTTGGTAGGACGTCATGACCGCAATGGCGCCATGCACTTTCAGGCCGGTTATAAAACACAGAGCAAAATCAAGATTTCACAATGATACTCAGCTGTCATCTCGCTATTTTGTTTGTGATTTTGTGCAGTGACCACCTGTAGCTTTGGGGTTACAAGCACACGGGTATTCATTTTATTTACTGGTAGATACAATGGTATTAGCTACTAAAGTATTTATGTGGCATAATAGATTTTTAGTGGTCTATATTAGTTTGATCAAACACTTTCTGATCACTTTGCTTTTCATTGCATTCATAATTAGTGGATCAGGATTAGCATGGATGATATCTTTCAAAGACTATTTAACAGGTAATAAAAAAAAATTATGAGCTGAGCATGACTATTTTATATTCTCTGCAGATATTTTTAATCCCTGCTATTAGTTAATAAAAATATGTCATTATTTTTTATGATAAAATGGGGAAAGAAAATGTCTTTATAAATGATGTTTCCATGCAAGCAAGACCAAAACAGACACACAAACACACTGAACCACATTGTAAACAGGTCTCTCTGTAATATTCAGAGGCAACGGTAGCTTAATTAACCACAAAATCTGTCTTCAGTGATTTGTTTGTTTATATCTCTTCATTTTCACTTTTATTTTCATTTAACTTTCATTATTTGTTAGGACAGATGTGCGGATGGCACACAAGACACATTTTTAAACATATGTACTTTCTTTTCCTCAGATCTCTAATGATAGCTTAAACTTTACAGTATAAGATAACATAAACAAGTCTAACCTCAGAGCTCTGGATATCATATAAGCATAGCAGCGCAACCACTGTGTGTTTAAAAAAAATAACCATCCAAATATAGAGAGATGGAAGAGTCGGGCTGAGTGTTATGGTTTGTGCTGATAGGTCAAAAGATGAACAAAATTTTTTGCCATATGAAAGCAGTTTAATGTAGGATGCAGATGGAAAACACGCAACCACATTTAAAAAAAATGTGAGGTAACCTTTAGCATTTATCATAGTAACTATATTATATAGTGTTCATGAAACCATATTAAATAGTAAAGTATACTATACTACAGTTTTGATACTACAGAATACTATACATGTAGTACACATTAACAAAAGTTTAGTAATTAGTATTTTACACTATTTATGCTACAGTATTTACTAGTTTACGTATTAACTATAGTTACATTTTAAAAAATAGATAGCCTACTTTTATTGCACAAAAGCAAAGATGTTTCTCCTACTGCACTTTTATTTTTAATAGTTTAATGCTAACAAAATTTAGCAATTGCTATAATATAAACAAAGTACTTCAGTGGTGTAAAATTAGCAATCAGCAAACTTCATAAGATCTGACAGAGGTTTATAGAGATCAGGTGACGTAGGTAGGATGAGCATCAGGTCGTTAAGGATGAGAGAGGGGAGGGCACGTGCTCTTTCTCACAGGCTTTGAGTCTTTAAGAGAGGCACATGTTACGGAACCTGTTGCTTGTCCAGATGCATTGGCAACTTTTGGCTCTGTCCCTGTTTTGCCAGATGATTATTTTGACGATAGCTGCGAGAAAACGAAGCGGTAAGAATATTTTAATCCATTCGCATCCGTGTTAGTTATTTTCTCTGTAAAGCAGATTACTTTGTTTGGAGTTTAGAGTTATTTGAAGAGAGAAAAAGCGAGAAATTATTTCCCTTGAATAAATGACATGCACAAGAAAAATGTGTAGTACATAAATGTGTGTTTATAAAACGATACTAAATGTGATTGGATGAGGCGCGCGTGAAGACGATGCGACACACCTGAAATCACTCATCATCATCATCATCATCATCATCATCAGTTTAATTATTATGGATATAATGTCGATTAATAATATTAATACGCTTGCAGCCTATACTGTAGAAATATAAAATAATATTTAAATAAACACACAAGAAAAAATTATATAGTATACTTCAGTATTTCTTAAAATAAATTGCAGTAAATTTTTTTAAATCTTACCATAATAAATATTGAAGTATATTACAATATTTACTACAGTTTATCAATTTACTACAGAATGCATACTAAATAATACTGCAGTAAACACATTGTAGTTATAACCCCTACACTATTTACTATAGTATTTTATGCAATTATGGGCATTGTTGCATTAACTTCACTCATTAACTCGATGCTTATTTGCTATAAAATATAAATGTATGCTATAGTTTAGATTTATAGTTAAAATTATTACGTTAATTAAATTATTAAGTTCTGTATTGTTCACTGAATTTTAAACATTTTTATAAATCACTTTAAGTAGGTTGGTATATTACCATTAAATAAGAGAAAATTGTTATGCAAACGTAAAATAGCAAACCAACAAAAATCATGTCACCTATTTTTCATGGCAAATTATTTTATATATTTCAAAACCGAAAACAATTAAAACAATATTTAAATATAGTTTAATTTTTTTTAAAAACTATATAAAAAAATTGTTTTAATTGTTTTCTATGGTTTATAAGAATATAGGACAACATAGACAGCATAACATTATTTTGTAGCAATCTATAGCATGATTTTGTTATTACCAATATTAATTTGTAAATGATGTGTCAAAAAATTCATTTTTTTAAAGGTAAGTGACGTCTTTATGAATAGCCTGTATAAATGAGTCAGGTATTGCATTTTATACACTAGTTTAACATTTACAGAAGAAAGACATGTGATTGATGCTGGGCTCTTTTCGGTCTTAAGTAGCATGATGTTGATGTATTGTGCAGCAGATGTTAATGCAGGTGCTTGCCCAGATTTTTTGCAGAACCTGATTGAAATAAAGATGGTAATAAATCCTCATAGATCAGTCAGTTTATTTATGATGTCTCAGAATAGTCACGGAATTGGAAGTTTTATGATTGTGAAATTTATTTAATCAGACTCACCCCTCAGTCAGTAAGGGTTCAAGTTCACAAAGGGAGTTCTGAATAATAGTGTCTTCCAAATACATAAATGGACCACAAAGCACGTTGGATATTTTGTAGAAATAGATTGCATGGGTCAAAATGATAGATTTTTCTTTTATGCCAAAAATCATTAGGATATTAAGATATTTAAGATATTTGTAAATTCCCTACCATCAATATATCAAAAATGCATTTATCATTAGTATTAAGTGTTGTTAAGAATTATATTTGGACAATTTTAAAGGCGATTTTCTCAATATTTAGATTTTTTTGCACCCTCAGATTTCAGATTTTTAAAGAGTTATATCTCGGCCAAATACTGTATCCCAACAAACCATACATCGATGGAAAGCTTTTTATTCAACTTAATCTTAATTTAAAAAAAAAATCTTATGACTGGTTTTGTGGTCCAGGGTCCCAAATGTAATCTTATTTCTTTTACATTTAATGTGGTTAAACATTTCAAGTATACACCAATCAAATAAAAAGATTTGTTTAATAGCCATTACTAGACAGACCTTAAAAAGCATTTTATGTAGTCTTGTAAAGTCCTGAACAGCTTTGAGTGCTTGGTAATCTTTTTTATTGCTCTTTGATGGGCCTGCTGTTAGTCTGGTCAGTCATGCCATGCCATGCCAAGTAAACTGTTTTTGTAAAACTAACAAACAAAATTATGAATAGCCCAAAAACAGTATACTTGCACAAAAAAACCTTTCCCAGTTTAATATTCTTCTCATTTTCCTTACTTACCTCACACTCATCCTGGAAGTGCCTGGTCCTCATTTTATATATGTCTTAATTCTTCCATATTTTCTAAATTGCATCTGATTGACAGCCATGTCCAAAAAGAAAACACAATGTTGAAACTTATTCTGAATCTCATCCGAGCCTACGGATGTTTTATTAACACAGCTGCGTTTCCCTTCATGTTGCTAATGAACGACAAAAAGACAGAAACCATCTGCTCATGTCTCCACCGGTTCGGGATGACAGAACGCAGACTGAAATGCGTCCAGTTTCGTCTTCATCCAGACGCAAACAGGCATGAGCTCTGTACGTTAGGAACAGAAAGATAGAAAGAGAGAATAAATAATGAAAACAATATCTTATTTACCCTCATGTCCAACCAAATTTCTTTTTTCCAAGGATGTTGCGGATGGTTGCCAAGGTGTTGCTATGCAGTTGCTAAGGTGTTCTGATGCTTATGATGCTTTCTGGTTGCTAGTCCACAGATATAAGCCGTGTTCCCCATTTTAATGTAAATCTATCCAGTGGTTTAGAAAGTTAGCAGCACACCTCTTCTCAGTAAGCCAGATATGAGAGATAATTTAGTAAAATAGTTTCTTGTTTTCTGATAATCATTCTTTTTTAACCATCAAAGAGAGCTGGCGACAGGATTGCAGGAGCTGTGTGGAGTGTTCGCAGGAAAATGGCTGTCTGCGCTGCTCTGAGCGCCTATTCCTGTTTCTTAACAGACAGGGCATGAGTCACCACGGCTCCTGTGTTCACTCCTGTCCCGCTGGACACTTTGGCCTTCGAGGGAAAGACGTCAATCGCTGCATGAGTGAGTCTACCCAAGACCTTACTTATAATATTTTAAAGGAATAGTTTAATCAAATATGAAAATTCTTCCATAATATGAAGAGTTTTGTTCCAAAATGCAATAAATCCATTTTGACTAATTTGGGTAAAAATGTGTTTTCTATACCAAGAAAGTAACAAGATGAAAACCATTATTTTTATTACAAACTTTCACATTGCATCTTTAGGTTATAATAACATTAAAAATTCAAATCCATAATTAGATTTTCAAAGATTTATTATAAAAACTGCTTATTTTTTCCACAAAATGCAATAAATCCATGTTTTTTTTTCAAAATGCTATGAACCTATTGAATCAATATATAAATGTGCATTCATCTTTGCCAAGTTATATTCATTTAGTTGACTAGTGGTTTACACTGATTAAACATTAATGGCATTAATCAAAACACTTACTTTGTCATATTAAGAACACTGTCATTGCTGACGTCATTTTTGGGATGTCGTCGCTAAACGTTTTTGACAGCGATCAGCTATAAAATGTTTTGGTCCTGCTCGATTTTTGTTGACTTTGAGTAAAATAATTGAACGTTTTTCATAAGATCCACTGGGGTCAATGTTTTAGCATGACAGGCATTTGTCGCGGTTTGGAAAAAAAGATAACATGTAAAATGTATATAATATGTAAAATATATTATAATAAAATGACTATTTAATAGGACCATCTGTTTTACTTTGACACCAACATTGTGGAGTTTGGGAATCACTATTCAAGAAAAAGATCATAAAACAATGAATATTCAATGAAATGTATATAGTTTTATAAAACTATACGCATGCAGCCATGCATTTTTATTTAAAATACTTTGATTTTATTTAATTTTTATTTAAATATATCAAAAAAAATATTTATCATTAGTAATATGTGTTACTAAGCTTCATTTAAAGATGATTTTCTCAATATTTAGATATTTTGCACCCTCAGATTCTAGATATCCCAGCCAAATATTGTCCTAACAAACCACAGATTAAGGGAAAGCTTATTTATTCAGGTTTCATATGATGTTTTCAAAAAATGGTTGGTTTTGTGGTCACACAAATATTTATTTATTATACCTTCACGTGTGTATTTCTCCCAGAATGCAAAGCTCCAGAATGTGAGAGATGCTTCAACAAAGATTTCTGCACCAAGTGCAACAGTGAATATTTGCTCTTCAAAGGCAAATGTTTCAAAAGCTGCCCAGAGGGGACTTTTCCCCAGTCCACAGACTGCATTGGTGAGTGCTTTACACATTCCCCGGCTCTTTTACACCATTAAGCTGTCATACCATGCTGTAGAAGCCCATCAATCATGTTTTATTTGAAGAAAACATTAGATGATGTTTACTCATTTGTGGCAATAAAGGGCAACATATAAAAGTTTTTGTGTACATATATCAGAGTAAGTAAACATACAAATATTCGATTATATCAATGCGTCATCACAGAAAACATAGTGTATATACATAGTAGAGCCTACTGTATATGGGTAATAAAAAGTATTATTTTCAGGGACATTTAACAGGGCATTTACTGTACATGTCATAAGAAAAACTGCAAATGCATTGGAATAAGTCTCTTTTTTCAGTATCATACTTTTATAACTTGCAAAGTTATTTTAAATTCTTTAATTTTTTTAGTTTTTACAATTATTTTGTAATTTAAGTTATATACAATTCATGTGATAGCATTGCTTAGATGATTTGGAGTTGAGAGAAGTTTATGAGAAATGAAAGTTTGTATTGAAATGTCTGTCCTATTTGTGAGTGTTTTTCCTTCTTTCCTTTCAAAACTTTCAAAGTAAAATCTGATATGTCATTTGTGTTGTATATTTGTAACAGTGTGTTCTCTATATCTACCTACACCAGAAGGATGTATGTTTGATCACATTGGCTCCTGGGGCGAATGGAGTCTTTGCCAACACAACGGTAGGAGCTGTGGTGTCCGATGGGGGCAACAGAGTAGGACCCGTGGGCTGTCCAGACAAATGCCCGAAAAGACGGAAACACCGTGTCCTGATCAGTCTGAAAGCAGAAAGTGCCGGATGAAGAAAAAGTGTCCAAAAGGTGAGATGGTTTTAAACTGATAGTGAGGTGAAGAAAATTACCCATCCATAAATACGCTGGTGTAGGTTTCAGTAATTGTAATTTTTGCTGCAACAACAACGGTCGCAGCTCATGCTATAGACCAGGGGTGCCAAAACTTTTCCCTCCAAATCTGATTGAGAACCATGGGCCAAAAGTAAATGTTGCTGTGTTATATTAAAATTAAAGTTGGCCGGATTTTCCTAATTTATACTTTTTTAATATTTAAAAAATAAATAAGCAA
This sequence comes from Paramisgurnus dabryanus, assembly GCF_030506205.2. Classification (NCBI taxonomy): domain Eukaryota; kingdom Metazoa; phylum Chordata; class Actinopteri; order Cypriniformes; family Cobitidae; genus Paramisgurnus; species Paramisgurnus dabryanus. The sequence continues at coordinate 32,951,444 of NC_133343.1, read as the reverse complement.
ACATTACTCCGTTTAGGGATAACTAATGCAGTTTTATTTTCAAAGATAATGTTGTAAAAAAGGAAACAATTTTGCCCATCATTTTTCAATTTCCTTTTGTCTGTGTGCCACTGCCTCGACCTTATTATCTGTTAGTACCCGAGTTTGTTGAATTTCATGATGCATAAAATACACCTTCAAGTATGCATGTAGCCTACATAAAAAATATTGACATTAATTCCTTGTATTTAATTTCAATATGCATTTTTGTAATGTACAAATAAAACAAAAAATTTTACATTTTAGAAAATGTTTAATTAAAAATATGAACCTCTGTGTCTATGAGGTTTTTCATATCTCATGTGGCATGAAGTGTCAAATTAAATGTCATTTCGTGCCAACTGTCGTGCCAACCTAGTTTTAGCATGTCTGCTATACACTTTCAATACTACTTCCACTTGCGGAGCAGCACACATTGATCAGCGTATGACATCAAAGACCCAACACTGCTCCACTTGAACGCCCTTGTAATACTCGTAAAAACAACACGGAGATGACAGAATGAGGATGGATGTTACACTGGTTAGAATGACAAATTTCATTTGTAAAACATTTGGGGTAATGTACTTACACATGTGAACAAAATATACAACATTACGCTAGTGGCATTGGGATTTTTTTATGCCAAAATAAACATGTATTTTTGTTATTTTAACTTAATAAATTTAGTTAAACAATTTAAACTTGTTTTTATACGTTATTACCATTTATCACAAGTCAAAACTTAAAATAGTAGGTTGAATTGACTTTATACTGATCTTATACTTGTCAAGAAACAGTAAAATCTCATTCTTTTCCCAACTTGTCCAAAGAAAACCGGTTAATTTGAGTAATTGGTTTATATGAAATGGCCGTGATTTTTAAGGTAATTTTGCCGAAATGGAATACAGAAATCTTTGTGCAGGCATTTTAGTAACAAGTGACAAAAACGCTGAAGTTAAATTAAAACAACCTATAATCTAAATCCGAGTGATGTGTAGCTCCTCTTATTCCATGCACACTGCATACTTTTGGTATGTAGTATGGTAGTATGATATTCTGGACCGTTCAGATACATAGAATAACAATGGAAATGACTAGGATAGAAGTTGATGGGCATAACGCAATGTTTTTAGATGCCATCCAGATTTTTGCGTTACACATGGGTGCCATTAAGAGCAGCTTAAAGCGACAAGAGAAAAGATCAGATTATCTTAATGTTTCCAGATATTTGATCTTCTGATAATGATAATCACTGCAAACAAATGATTTCCAGTGTCATCCGTTAATGTCAGAAGTTCAAAGTCAGATTGTTTGGATCTTGTGTTTCTCTGTGTAAATCGCGCTCAACCAGCTGCCACTAGAGAAATGAAATCGAGACGTCTGATGTGGAAACTACAGTGGGTTATTGGGGGATATTGAGTAAAACAAAAACTCACGTCACTTTGTTTTTGTTTGCCACAATTGAAATGAAATGCTGTTTATTAAATGTTTCAACTATCATGAGTTTCTAACAATTTCATATTTAGGATATCAAGTGGCCAGTACAGTAGGAAGTACAGTATTTGTTGATATGGTATAACAATAAAAAAATTGTTGGGGGCGGGCAATTATATTTGGTTTCTTTCGGTATACCTTGCTTTTCTTTGGGCCAAAATATGGAAATCATTTAGTTGCATGCACTGTACAGTACACTGTAAAAATCCTTGTTGCGCTTAAATAGTTTAATCAACTTGAATTTACAACTTTAATTCACCTTTCTTGACTAGTGAGTAGTTGTTATAAATTATAAAAATAAAGTTGAAATAGCTTAAGTTATTTAAATTTTAATTGCATAATTTATAGCAACTCTTTACTAGTCAAGAATGTTGAAATTATTTGTAATTTTAAATCGTTTAAACTTAAATATTATGTGCACAAGGAATTTTTACAGTGTAGAGAGTATATCTTATTTTGACAATAAAAAAATTAAATCAGTAAACATGCAAAGATTAACATTTGATTTGACTGAAATGATTTGTTATAAACAAGAGTGAACAAAAAATATGCAGAAATATCTTTGTTGCGTATGAATGTGATATCATCTTTTAATAAGGCAGTCAATCTTGCCAACTCATATTCTTTTAATCACTAAAATAAAATTTTGCAATACAAAAATCACAGCAATCAAAACATTTTATGTAACCCAGAAGCGCGTGGAAAAAACCCAGTTTGTGTAAAATTGTCCCATGCAATGTTTATTCAATGTCACCGTCAACCTGATAAACTACAGTCACAAAAACATTTAAGATAATAGACAGACGATCATAAGCGGTCCAAGTGCACTTTGCTTCCTGCCGTACCTTTGTGATTTGTCTCTGAAGTTGACACCTCAAAGTTTTGATTGTGATCGATGAGAACCCCATGAATTGATTTAGTACCAGATTGTCCTCCAGATTAACAAAAAATCATTTCCTTGCTTCTCCTTTAACCTCAAGAGCTAATAAAAATCAGACATCGCATCTCAGGTGCGATCGCTTCTGAAATCTCACCGGTGTTCACTGACATAACCTCGCTGCCCTAAACTCACCTGTCTGAATCATAAACCGCAAATCTCAGATCTTGGGAAAGTTCACCCAAAAATGAAAATTCTGTCATCATTTACTCACTCTCATGTTGTTACAATCCCATAAAAATTTCTTTGTTCTGATGAACACAAAGATATTTTTAGGAATGTTTGTAACCAATCCGTTTGTGGACCCCATTCACTTCCACAGTATTTTTTTTTCCAACCTGATCTTACGAATTTCCGTTTTATAGTCACGGAATATTTTGCCCATTTATCCGTGTCATTGTCATGGATCTCCGCATTTTTCCGTGTCCATACCACAGACTTTCTTTTCCGTGTCAGTTTCACGTATTGGTTACTCAAATGTTTTTCCAATTTTTGCGTGGTTTTGGGGTTAGAAACACTTTCTTTAACATAAAATGACATCCTAACCCAAACCCAACTCTAACCCTAACGTCAGGCGACAATTGTTTAAAAATCCGAAAAAAAAATAGTATAAACCAATAGTTAAAGTGACATCCTAACCCAAACCCCAAATCTAACCCAAAACCCATGCGAAAATGGTTTAAAAATAGGAAAAACAATTGAGCAACCAATACGTGAAACTGACAAAAAGAAAGTCTGTGGTATGGACACGGAAAAATGTGGAGATCCGTGACAATGACACAGAAAAATTAGCAAAATATTTCGTGACTATACCACGAAAATTCATGAGATCAGGTTGGAATAAAGAATACTATGGAAGTAAATGGGGTCCACGAATGCTTTGGTTGCAAACATTTCTTAAAATATCTTCCTTTTTGTTCATCAGAACAAAGAAATTAAAACGGGTTTGTAACAAGAAAGTGAGCAAATGATGACAGAATGTTCATTTTTGGGTGAACTATCCCTTTAACAAAGCTGATTTATCTTCTTTAGGTTATTAACTTAGCTAGTTATTAAAGTTTATAAGTTTTAAATATTGTTTTTCTCTTACAAAATTGCATTGATTACCCTTTAGAAGTCCTTTATTATGCCCATGCAGCCGTGTGGATTACATCTGTGAAGGATGGATGCATTTTCTTGAGCTTTAAAATCAAAAGCACCATTTACTACCATTGTAAAGGTTGAAAGAGCCAGAAATTATTTTTAATATAACTATGATTGTGTTCGTCTGAAAAAAAGATAATCAAATACTCAAATGATCAAATAATGAAAGATGGCTTGAGGGTGATAAAAGCATGAGGTAATTTTTCATTTTTGGATGAACAATCCCTTTAAAGAGTGAGGTAGTGAGCAATGAAGGCTTCATCTAGAAGATTTGTGGCAGTAAACATTGACTTTATACTGCAAAAATGACTTTCTTACTTAGTATTTTTTTCTTGTTTTCAGTAGAAATATCTAAAATTCTTAAATCAGGATGTATTTTCTTGATGAGCAAAATTACCTAAGAAAATCTGTCTAGATTTTAGACAACCAATATACAAATTCACGATTTTCTTAAACACTTAATTCAAGAATAATTTAGATATTTTTTCTTGTTTTAAGCACAATTTCACCTAATATTTATGTTTTAATTTTTCTAATCAAGATAATACATTTTTAGATATTTCTACTGAAAACAAGACAAAAATACGAAGTAAGAATGATTTTCAAGAAAAAAATGTTCTTAGTATTTTTGTATAGTTTTTAGTAAAAATATATAAAAATTCTTAAATTAAGATGTATGTTCTTGAAAAAATCTGCCAATGGGGTGAGAAAAAAAATCTTAAACATTTTTCTTAAACACTAAATTCAAGAAAAATTCAGGAAAAATTTGCTTCCCCTATTGGCAGATTTTTTTGCTTGTTTTATGCACAAAATCACATAATTTTATATTTTTGGTCTAAACACTAGACTTATTTTCTTGGGTTGTTTTGCTCATCAAGAAAATCATCTTAATTTAAGAATTGTAGATATTTTTACTGAAAACAAGACAAAAATACTAAGAATTTTTTTTCTGGAAAATAGTTTTTTTTTTGCAGTATGTGCATCTACATTCTTTGAGAAATTCAGGCTAAAGAGAAAATATAAAGGACAGACAGAGAAGATAAGCTAATGAATTGTAATGATGAATGTAGAGAAGTTGTAGGAAGTTTTTATTTCAGATCGCAGACTCGATCTTTAGGCTATAATAAATGTTTACTCCAGTTTTATGATGGCTTTATTACATCCCCTAAACCAACAAACATGGATTACGATTCGGTTTTTGCTAACAAGAAGTGGTGAATAAGCGTCCACCTCCGCACATTATTTGCTCTGCTTTTACTCCGGGATATGTTTTTCAGCTCTGTTTTTGAGCAGGACAGTACATACCACCCTGAAGGTCCTCTGCTGTTGATTTTAAAACGTAAAGTCAAACCAGACATGAACGTTTCAAGGTTCAGAGCCTTGCGATGCGTGACAGTGAAACATTGAGCACCACATGCTGACGCAGGGATACATACACATCCTGACTTCTCTTCCAGGATGCTGAATTATTCGTCAACAAAACCCTCTTCAACAAACCATCAGTAATCCGTTCAAGAACACTTGGGGGTCACTTTCTGGTTTTTATAAAGAATATATTATACAGTATTATAGGTTTGAAGGTCAATACTTCAATGCTATTAATCAATCAGTCTGTCTGTCCCTCCGTCTGTCTATCTGCAGTACATTGAGAAAGTATTCAGACTCTCTTCACTTTGCAATATCAGGCTGCAACATTACAAATTTGAACAATCGCTTAATTATTTTTTTTCATGAATCTACACTCTGTATCCCATAATTATTAAAAAACTAAATATCACATTTTCATAAGTATTCATAAGTTTGCATACCTGGATTGGAGGATTTTCTGCTATTTTTCTTTGCAAAACCTCAGGTTGGATGGGGACCGTCGTTGGACAAGTATCTTCAGGTTTCTCTCCAGAGATGTTTGATAGGGTTCAAATCAGGGCAAATCACAGAGTTGTTTCATGTTGGAGGCCATGTCGGGGGTCATGAGTTCTGATATCTCCATTTAGCTTTCCTGAACCCCCCCAGAGCATGATGCTGGCACCACCATGCTTCACTGTTGAGATGGTATTGGGCAGGTGATGAACAGTGCCTGGTTTCACATTGTTTAGAATTGAGACCAAACTGTTTAATCTTGGTTTCATCAGACCAGAGAATCATCTTCTTCACGGTCTGAGAGTCCTTCAGGTGCTTTGCACTGAGGAGAAGAGCGGATTGGTGAAGGACTGCAGTGATGGTTGTCCTTCTGAAACGCTGTCCCATCTCCATACAGGATCTCAAGAGCTTGGTCACCTCTCTTACTACCCTTCTCCCTGATTGCTCAGTTTGGCCTATGGTATCCGTCCATACATCTAGTATATATCTACAGTATCCACCCATCCATCCATTTATTTATAGTGTCTATCTAAAGTATTCATATATATCCATCCATCCATCCACCCAACTATCTATCTAGTATCTATCTACAGTAGGGGTGTCCACTCCTGCTCCTGGAGGGCCGGTGTCTCTGCAGAGTTTTATTCTAACCCTAACAAACACACCTGATCCAGCTAATCAGGGTCTTACTAGGCAGACTAGATACTTTGAGGCAGGTGTGTTGAGGGAAGTTTTAGCTAAACTCTGCAGGACACAGGCCCTCCAGGACCGACTTTAGACACCCCTGATCTACAGCATCCATCCATCCATCCATCCATCCATCATCTATCTACAGAATCCATCAATCCATCCATCCATCCATCCATCCATCTAGTATCTATCTACAGTATCCATCCACCCAGTATCTATCTACAGTATCCATCCATCTATATATCCATCTATCTAGTATCTATCTACAGGATCCACCCATCCATCCATCCCTCCAGTATATATCTACAGTATCTACCCACCTATCCATCCATTTATTTATAGTGTCTATCTAAAGTATCCATCCATTCATCCATCCTTCATCTATCTACAGAATCCATCGATCTATTTAGTATCTATCTACAGTATCCATCCATCCATCCATCCAACCATGCATCATCTATCTACAGAATCCATCCATTCATCCATCCATCCATCCATCCATCCAGTATATATCTACAGTATCTATCTACAGTATCCACCCACCTATCCATCCATCTAGTATCTATCTACAGTATCCATCCATCCGACCATCCATCATCTATCTACAGAATCCATTCATCCATCATCTATCTACAGTATCCATCCATCCATCCATCCATCAATCCATCCATCCATCTATCTAGTATCTATCTACAGTATCAATCCATCCATCCATCCATTCATCCCACCATCTCTCTATTTAGTATCTGTCTACTGTATCCATCCATTCAACCATCCATCTTCTATCTACAGAATCCATCCATCCATCCATCCATTCCTCCATTCAACCATCATCTATCTACGGAATCCATCCATCCATCCATCCATCCATCCATCCATCCATCTAGTATCTATCTACAGTATCCATCCATTCATCCATCCATCTGTCTACGATCTATCTACAGTATCCATCCATCCATTATCTATCTACAGAAACCATCCATCCATCCATCTATCTACAGTATCCATCCATCCATCCATCATCTATCTACAGAATCCATCCATCCATCCATCCATCCATTCATCCATCATCTGTCTAAAGTACACCATCCATCCATCCATCCATCCATCCATCCATCCATCCATCCATCCATCCATCCATCCATCCAACCATCATCTATGTACAGAATCCATTCATCCATCATCTATCTACAGTATCCATCCATCCATCAATCAATCCATCCATCCATCTATCTAGTATCTATCTACAGTATCAATCCATCCATCTCTCTATTTAGTATCTGTCTACTGTATCCATCCATTCAACCATCCATCTTCTATCTACAGAATCCATCCATCCATCCATTCCTCCATTCAACCATCATCTATCTACGGAATCCATCCATCCATCCATCCATCCATCCATCTAGTATCTATCTACAGTATCCATCCATTCATCCATCCATCCATCCATCTGTCTACTATCTATCTACAGTATCCATCCATCCATCCATTATCTATCTACAGAAACCAACCATCCATCCATCTATCTACAGTATCCATCCATCCATCCATCATCTATCTACAGAATCCATCCATCCATCCATCCATCCATCCATCCATCCATCCATCCATCCATCCATCCATCCATCCATCCATCCATCCATCCATCCATCCATCCATCCATCCATCCATCCATCCATCCATCCATCCATCCATCCATCCATCCATCCATCCATCCATCCATCCATCCATCCATCCATCCATCCATCTAAAGTACACCATCCATCCATCCATCCATCCATCCAACCATCATCTATCTACAGAATCCATCCATCCATCCATTTATCCATCATCTGTCTAAAGTACACTATCCATCCATCCATCCATCCATCCATCCAACCATCATCTATCTACAGAATCCATCCATCCATCTATCCATCCATCCAGTATCTTTCTACAGTATCCACCTACCTATCCATCCATATATTTATAGTGTCTATCTAAAGTATCCATCCATCCATCATCTATCTACAGTATCCACACATCCACCAATCCATCCATCTAGTATCTGATTGGTTGAGAAATGTTCCACGGGTATGCATTACTGTTTGAGAAACACACCCTTAAATTGTCAAATGTTTTAAAATAACCACCATGTCTTAGGAATGTCTGTGGTAAATGTCTTATAAGCGGAATAATTGATTCCGGTCCTTTGAATTATTTAAAAATATAATTATGGCATTACCACCGTAGGTGTGCATTATTTTCAATGGCCCGTCATCAATTATTCCTTACATCAAGGGTGGGGAACCTTGGTCCTGGAGGGTCATTGTCCTGCAGTGTTTAGTTTCAACCCTAATTAAACACACCTGAAAAATCTAATTAAAGTTTTCAGGATTACTTGGAAAGAAATGCAGGTGTGTTTGATTAGGGTTGGAAGTAAACTCTGCAGGACAGTGGCCCTCCAGGACCCAGGGTTCCCCACTCCTGCCCTACATAGTATCACAGTATCCATTCATTACAAAGCCACCAGCTTTAATAGTTATTTTTGGTATGTTATTCTTATATGTGTGCATATACTTTAATGAGATTTTGCAAGCGAATCTAAATCGTTCACTTTCTCTTAAACACATATATAAAGTTTCACATCAAATCTTTTCCTAATAAAAATGACCCTTGGGTTAAAAAAAGATGTGACAAACACACTGAAGTGATCAAACTAAATTCTTAACACAGAGACCTCATAAAGAAAGCATATGGTGTCCGCTGCATATATTTTCAAAATCATGGCCTTATGGAAATGTTTTTATCTTGACAGATAGACGAAAGAATGAAAGAAGAGAAGAAAGAAGGAAGTTGAAGAAGAAATTAAAGCTGTCCGGGAACAGAACGGTCACAGATCCCCCGTGGAGCGTATAAAGGGTCGACCCAACAGGACAGAGTCACAGTGTTATGTTTTATTAATTTATAATATATACTGTTTGTTTTATAAGCAATGTTTATATTTTTGTATAGATGTATGTTCATTCTTACATGATTATTTGATGAGACTTGACTTGCTTTTGTTGCAGTTGTATAAAGTTTTGTTTTGATTGTATGTATGGCACACATCGTAACCTTATGCATTATTACATTTCGACAAGTTGTGGGGGGTTTACCAAACACTGCCGCATGGATTCAATCCAATGCAGTTTGGTTTAACAAAGGCAAAGTCTATTTTGGGACACGACAATGTACATTTCTATCTTACGAATACAGCTACAATATATCACAATATCGCCTCTGGCTTCTTTTCCAACCACATACTGTCTTTGTATTTGCACTGCTTAAGTGATTGTATTAAGAGTAAAAATGTAAAATTGTCAAAAGCAATGCCAGGGTCACAAAATTGGACTAAATTTATTAACCCTGTCACATTTACTAACTATCGAGCGATGTGATTGGCTGTGATGCGTGACCCAACCAGTCTTTATTTGCATGGAAATTAGTTTTTTTTGCATACTTTAGCAAGTAAAATTTCAATATTTTTTCAATCCTCAAACGTAACATTAAACTCAGGCACAGATCATCATTTTTTATTTGAAGCTGATTATGATCCCCTTGTGAAAATGAGAATGTACTTCATTACGCTCTTTGTGTTTTCAGATGGATGGGAACTTATTGATTTTGATGTGATTTATTTGCTTTTCTTGTGTGTTGATTTCCACAGCACTCTCTCAGGATGCCAAATTGTTTTTACTGGAAAAATCGCAGTTAAACGGAAATGTTTTCATAATCAATTGTCCCCAAAAGAAACATTTACTTTGACGGTTATGAAAACGATACAGATGAGAAAGGAGTGTTTCGTGTAATTAAATGAAGATGTCAGGTGATCAGAGAATAAAAGCTTGTTTTAGGGATACCAGCTGTTATATGTTGCTTTTGATGCATTTCATATGTGTTGAACAAAACTGAGAGCGGATTTAACCCATTTGGAAATTACGTTGAAGAACAATAAAGTTAAACTCGTTTCACAAAAACTGGACCTGAAACTCCCTAAAATTTTTATTTTGGGTCAATAAAAGAAGGGGAAATTAATTTGAGCACCTCAACAAAGTTTATTATTTTCTATTTATTTTATGTAAGGTTTGCAATGTTTAAGATTTGTTTAAAAAAGGCAACTCTACATAAAAAGAAATGTAAAAGGGTTACAATTTTATTAGTATACACAAGGTATTTTGTGATTTCTGAAATGTTTGATGATTTGTTCTCTTAACCCCTTCAGACCTGATTTTTCGTGTGTTTAATCAATCAGCTTTTTATTGGTTTGAACCACAAAAGGTGATGTCCATTCCAGTGGACGCAGGGTCTGAAGGGGTTAAATCCATTATGTACCCCATTGTAAAGAAACCGCAGGGTTAGGTGGGGATGTTAGATTGAAATGTTTTTCATGCTTTCATTCTGGCTTGTATATTGTTGATATTAATAATAATAAATAAATAAAAGAAATTTTAACTCATAGCCCTACCATTTGTGTGTTTAATGTTTCGAAAGTAATTAATTTGTACCCTACTTGGGCCCTTTAAAATGACTACAGTTGACTCCTGTGCAGCATGAAGTTAACACAACTTGAGTATGCAAGTCAATTCAACCTATGATTTTAAGTTTTGACTTGTGATAAGTTTACATAACGTATAAAAAGAAGTTGAAATGTTGTGTTTAACTTAATTTGTTACGTTAAAGTAAAATGAAAAATTTAACATAAAGTGACATAAAAAAATCACACTGTAAAAATGATATCAAATTAACATATATTTGTTAAGTTAAAGTAACACACACACACACACACACACACACACACACACACACACACACACACACACACACACACACACACACACACACACACACACACACACACACACACACACACACACACACACACACACACACACACACACACACATATATATAAGCTTTTACAGTGATAAAAACTGGTAACTAAGGTTAACATTTGCCATTACATGATCTTCTGAACAAAATGAAACTGTGACATGAAGAGCATGAGTTTAAACTAATAAATATGAGCCACAGAACACATATTTGTACTTCGCAAAATAATATAAGATTTAAAACAAATACTGTAATGGAGAAATTAAATTTATAGTTCATTGCTAAATTGCATTGTTTCAGTACACCACTAGATGGCAGTATTCACCTGATATATACATGAAAAGGCCCATAGGATGATTTCTGTTCTTGGAAATGAACTTGGACGCATCACATGTGGTGCTTTCACGACTGAAAACAGGCATCAGGATGAGAGGTCATCTGCTCAGCGCAGGGTCACAAGCCCCCAATGAAACATCTCAACAAATCTTAAACATCTCTGTGGGAGTCTAAGAGAAAATATGGCAAATACAATGTGAAGTAACACATATGTGATGTGTTGTGAGTTTTACACTGCGCAAACAGCATCCAACCTGACACATGTCTCCTAATGAATTAAAACAATATTTTATGCTTAAGAGTTAAAGGTCTGTATACTGTAAAAAAGTAGGTTACCTGGTTGCCTTAAAATTTTGAGTTTATTCAACTTAAATGTATTAGTTGACACAACATTTTTTGAAGCCAATAGGCCCATTTGAGATGAGCAAATTCTGCACAGAATCCATCACTGGTGATCGCCACGAGATACCACAAAAAATTATTGCGATGGCAAGGTGGGCTTGTCGGATTCTGCAGGCGGGCGCAGTTGCTCTCCATCAACTGCGTGGCGAAAAGCACGACACAGCTTAATACTCATTGGCCCGGGAATGTCAGCTAATGAATATTTTGTATTACCACTAGACATCCCAACATTTAGCATTTTCCAGTAATGAACAATTCACCTACTTTGATTCTCCTTATACACATCTTCATGTAAATGCATTTATTGGTATTTCAGTTGCATCTGAAGAGTTTGGTTCCAAAACGCAATGAACACCAATAAACGCCACTCCCCCTTTTCTACAAAATGCAATAAATCCGCTCCACAAATTACAGCGCACCATTTCACGCAATGTAAACAAACAATGGCGGTGCGTTGAGTACACAGAGTCCTAGTTTTCCTCATCTACTTTGTACTTCGTGATCAACAAACAAACAAAAACGAAATAATACTGTACCTTAATGGCATTGATAAACCTGTGGTTTTCTGTGACGGGAAAGAAGCCATCAACATCTAATAATTTAAGCGTAAGGCACTCGGGAGACGATCGCTTGTTCTCCCGACAGCATCTAGCTTCTCTCGTGCTAATACATTGACCCCAGGGGATCTTATGAAAAACTTTCCATAATTTTACTCAAAGTCAACGAAAATCTCAGCTGATCGCTGTGAAAAATGGTAAGCGACGACGTCAAGTATAACCGCAGCAATGACAGTGTTCCTAATATGACAAAGTAAGTGTTTTGATTAATGCCATTAATGTTTATTTTTTTAATCAGCGTGTACAACTGTTCAACTAAATTAATATAAAATGGCAAAAATGAATGCAAATTTATACATTGATTGAATAGATTTATAGAATTTTGAAAAAAATTTGTCATGGGATTATTGCATTTTGGGGAAATCATCGTGTCACATTCTTGGTATAGAAAACACGTTTTTACCCAAATCTGTCAAAATGAAACTCTTCATCTATTTTATTTGCGATAAAATATGTGAACTGCCTCTGCCTCTGCTGACGTTTTTGGTCGACTGGACTGCGAGCTTGGTTAACTGTCTGACTTAAAAGCTCCTTTCTTACTCCTTTTTACACACACCTTTTTTGGTGTTAACTAATATTTAAGTTGAATTAACTCAAATGTATGATTTTTTTTACAGTGTAAAAAATATTTGTGGTTCAACTTAATAAGTTACCTGGTTTCCTTAAAATTAATTATTAATTAACTCTTTAAAAAATATTTTGTGTTGTGTCAACTAATATTTGTTAAGTTGAATTAACTCAAATTTTAATGCAGCCAGGTAACTTACTTTTTTAAGTTGAAACAACTTTTTACAGTGACATTTGCAATCAAAACTTAAAAAAATAAATTTACATTTTCCTAAATCCCTGATGATATAATATAAAAAAATCTCAGTCTGTACATGCATTATGTGACAAGTTTATGGGAGACAACAGACTTTATATGTTTTTGTGAATTAAAATGCACAAAACAAAAGCAATAATACTCAACAAATGAATAAAAAGAATGTCTCTTTAAAGAACATTTCATGTATTTATTTTATTTAAATTTTGTATGTACATTTATTAAGAAGAAACAACATTATGGATGTGACATTTCTGAAAATTCCACTTACTAAACTATAATAATAAAAAAGCTTTTTGGGGTAAAAACCTTACTTTTCATGACAAGGTTGACATTTGCATGAATTGTAAATTTTTATCTTCAGTTATTTGTTTACACTCTTATAAAACAAAGGTGCTTAAAAAAGGTTTTTCACAGCGATGCCATGGCAGAAGTTTCTTTATGCAGTCGTTTAGCCAAAAATGCTTTTTCTATGGCATCGTTAAGCACCTTTAATTGTAGAAGTGTAGTTATTTGTCATTTTTAACAAATAACAATATTTTTAAGTGATTTAGCTACAGTCGAGTTAATGAATTACATGGAGTTGAACCCATCCAGCATTACTAGCTTCATTAACCATTGAGCTCACTCATTGAGTTCATTAAGTTGCTCTGGACTAATTCATTTTTTCCTGAAACTTCCTCATCATATCTATCTGAGCTTCAACCTTCTGTTTGCACAACCAGCTCAACGTTTTAAACAATGGACATCATCACCCTTTGCTTTCAGAAACTATAGACATATACAAGATTTGAAGTGCCGTCACTTTCATTTGTCTATAAGTTGCGTTTACACAGGTGTCTCCATGTTCATTTAAATAGATTGAATGCTTGTAACCTTTTAACCCTTCATCACACACTCACACACCATGTGTTAACTTTCAACAAATAGTGCTATTAATAGTCGCCTTAATATATGAGGTATGGGACCTTCTTTTCTCTTTGCCATATTTGTGAACATGAGTTATTTAATAATTAAATAAGAATTCTTTAACTTATTAAAGTGTGTGGTTGAATTATATTTTCTTGATATTATAGTTTGAAAAAGTAATAATTTACTACAGGTCACTGTGTAAATTGTTAATAATGATACTATCAGAATTTACTTTAACTCTTTCCCCGCCAGCAATTAAAAAAAGTTGCCAGCCAGTTTTTTCTTTAAATATATAAACATACTTTATATCAAATGAAAGATCAGACACGCTCTTTAGATTAGTTTGTCCCATGGTGTATGAATATAAAATGGCTCGTTCTAAGGTGATAAAAACATAAGTTCATTTTGTAAGGTCTTTATACACAACTGATAATGTAGTTATGAATATTATATTGCATTTTGGTCCCACACTGCATCTTTAAATGAAATGATAAAAAAAGTTAAAGGCACATGCATGCATACAAAAACATAGAGATTTATGTTGGGAAATGTGGAAAAGTCATTTTAAAATATGTTAAAGGAATAGTCTACTCATTTTCAATATTAAAATATGTTATTACCTTAACTAAGAACTGTTGAATCATCCCTCTATCATCTGTGTGTGTGCACGTAAGCGCTGGAGCGCGCTGCGACGCTACGATAGCATTTAGCTTAGCCCCATTCATTCAATGCTGCCATTTAGAGATAAAGTTAGAAGTGACTAAACACATCAACGTTTTTCCTATTTAAGACGAGTAGTTATACGAGCAAGTTTGGTGGTACAAAATAAAACGTAGCGCTTTTCTAAGCGGATTTAAAAGAGTAACTATATTTTATGGCGTAATAGCACTTTTGGGAGTACTTCGACTTGGCGCAGTAACACCCTCCCTCTCCCATTATGAGAGTAAGAAGGGGAGCGGACTTTTCAGGCGAGTCGAAGTACTCCCAAAAGTGCTATTACGCCATAAAATATAGTTCCTCTTTTAAATCCGCTTAGAAAAGCGCTACGTTTTATTTTGTACCACCAAACTTGCTCGTATAACTACTCGTCTTAAATAGGAAAAACGTTGATGTGTTTGGTCACTTCTAACTTTATCTCTAAATGGCAGCATTGAATGAATGGGGCTAAGCTAAATGCTATCGTAGCGTCGCAGCGCGCTCCAGCGCTTACGTGCACACACACAGATGATAGAGGGATGATTCAACAGTTCTTAGTTAAGGTAATAACATATTTTAATATTGAAAATGAGTAGACTATTCCTTTAATATACACATTGAGATCATGTCGCCTTTGCATGTGGAAAATTGAGCAAAAGTGCACATGTAAGTATACAGACACACAACAATAACACAAAGCCTCTATCCAACTCCGAGAACGTGCACATTGGCTAATCACCATCATTGCTCACTCGTGTATTGCTTTTAGGGTGACTGTTTTCCCATTGTCAAAATGCAAAGTGCGAAACAACCCTTGTGGGACAGTCTCAGCTTTGACCTGAACAGACATCAATTGCGTGGTGCCCTGTTTAGGGTTACGGCGGTTGAGTTTGTCTCTGTGTTTGGTGTTTGTGTGAGAGAATGCAGTTGACAGCATCATTCTGTGCTGTAGTCTGTAAATTACATCTCTCCAGGGAGCTGTGCTCTTAACTGCAGGAAGTTTCCTACTCAAACCAGGATTAATGAGGGAAGTTTAAAAACTACACAGACCCCGGACCCTAAGAAACTCTGACCGGAGTTAAACGGGGCCCTTTAAACCTCACACACACTCCCCTGTAAAAAGTCTCATGATCTGAATTTTAACATTACAGTATTACACACTCTATACAATGCTTACAGTAATGATGTTTAGTGTCATTTTGGGTTAGTTTAGTTTTTTAATTAAAATGTATTACTTGTATTACTACCATCAGAAAAAAATAAAAAAAGGTCCCTAGCCATCACTGGGGTGGTACCTTTACAAAAAGTACACCTTTGCACCTAAAGAGTTCATTTTACACAGCAAAAAATTCTTATATATACTTAGTATTTTGTCTTGTTTTTAGTAAAAATATCTAAAAAACTTAAGAAACTTTTGCGTGCTCACGTGAAACTTTTGCGTGCTCACGTGAAACTTTTGCGTGCTCACTTGAAACTTTTGCGTGCTCACGTGAAACTTTCGCATGCTCACACAAAACCTTCATGTGCAGAATTTTTTTTTATAAGTTTACTTTCGCGTACGCACATGAAACTTTCCCTTTCACGTACGCACGCAAAAGTTTCACGCACGCAAAAGTTTCACGTGAGCACGCAAAACTTTATTTAATTTTTGCTCCATGTCTCCTTAGGGGCTCTGTAATTTTGTGCATAAAACAAGCAAAAAATCTGCCAATAAAGCTAATTTTTTTTTTCTTGAATTTAGTGTTTAAGAAAAAATGTCAAGATTATTTTGCTTGTTTTATGCACAAAATCACTTAAATTTGATATTTTTGGTCCCTAGCCATCACCGGGGTGGTACCTTTACAAAAAGTACACCTTTGCAGAGTTCATTTTACACTGCAAAAAATTATTTTCAAGAAAAGATGTTCTTAGTATTTTTGTCTTGTCTTTAGTAAAAATATCAAAAAATTCTTAAGTTACGATGCTTTTTCTTGATGAGCAAAACGACCCAAGAAAATTAGTCTAGTTTTTTGACCAAAAATATCAAATTTAAGTGATTTTGTACCAAGCCCCTAAGGTGACATTGGAGTAAAAAAATCTAAAGTTTAGTTTCATGTGAAACTTTCGCGTGCTCACGTGAAACTTTTGCGTGCTCACTTGAAACTTTTGCGTGCTCACTTGAAACTTTTGCGTGCTCACGTGAAACTTCCGCGTGCTAACACGAAACCTTCATGTGCAGAATTTTTTTTAATAAGTTTACTTTCGTGTGCGCACATGAAACTTTTGCTTTCACGTACGCACGTGATAGTTTCACGCGCGCATGCAAAAGTTTCACGTGAGCACGCAAAACTAAAATTTTTGCTCCATGTCTCCTTAGGGGCTCGATAAATTTGTGCATAAAACAAGCAAAAAAATCTGCCAATATGGTAAGCTAATTTTTTTTTTTCTTGAATTTAGTGTTTAAGAAAAATTTTCAAGATTATTTTGCTTGTTTTATGCACAAAATCACTTAAATTTGATATTTTTGGTCCCTAGCCATCACCGGGGTGGTACCTTTACAAAAAGTACACCTTTGCACCTAAAGAGTTCATTTTACACAGCAAAAATTATTATATATACTTAGTATTTTGTCTTGTTTTTAGTAAAAATATCTAAAAAACTTAAGAAACTTTTGCGTGCTCACGTGAAACTTTTGCGTGCTCACTTGAAACTTTTGCGTGCTCACGTGAAACTTTCGCGTGCTCACACGAAACCTTCATGTGCAGAATTTTTTTTTATAAGTTTACTTTCGCGTACGCACATGAAACTTTCGCTTTCACGTACGCACGCAAAAGTTTCACGCACGCAAAAGTTTCACGTGAGCACGCAAAACTAAACTTTATTTAATTTTTGCTCCATGTCTCCTTAGGGGCTCGGTAATTTTGTGCATAAAACAAGCAAAAAATTTGCCAATATGGTAAGCTAATTTTTTTTTTCTTGAATGTAGTGTTTAAGAAAAAATTTCAAGATTATTTTGCTTGTTTTATGCACAAAATCACTTAAATTTGATATTTTTGGTCCCTTGTCATCACCGGGGTGGTACCTTTACAAAAAGTACACCTTTGCAGAGTTCATTTTACACTGCAAAAAATTATTTTCAAGAAAAGATGTTCTTAGTATTTTTGTCTTGTTTTTAGTAAAAATATCAAAAAATTCTTAAATTAAGATGCTTTTTCTTGATGAGCAAAACGACCCAAGAAAATTATTCTAGTTTTTTGACCAAAATAATCAAATTTAAGTGATTTTGTACCAAGCCCCTAAGGTGACATTGGAGTAAAAAAATCTAAAGTCTAGTTTCATGTGAAACTTTCGCGTGCTCACGTGAAACTTTTGCGTGCTCACTTGAAACTTTTGCGTGCTCACGTGAAACTTCCGCGTGCTCACACGAAACTTTCATGTGCAGAATTTTTTTTAATAAGTTTACTTTCGTGTGCGCACATGAAACTTTTGCTTTCACGTACGCACGTGATAGTTTCACGCGCGCATGCAAAAGTTTCACGTGAGCACGCAAAACTAAAATTTTTGCTCCATGTCTCCTTAGGGGCTCGATAAATTTGTGCATAAAACAAGCAAAAAAATCTGCCAATATGGTAAGCTAATTTTTTTTTTCTTGAATTTAGTGTTTAAGAAAAATTTTCAAGATTATTTTGCTTGTTTTATGCACAAAATCACTTAAATTTGATATTTTTGGTCCCTAGCCATCACCGGGGTGGTACCTTTACAAAAAGTACACCTTTGCACCTAAAGAGTTCATTTTACACAGCAAAAATTATTATATATACTTAGTATTTTGTCTTGTTTTTAGTAAAAATATCTAAAAAACTTAAGAAACTTTTGCGTGCTCACGTGAAACTTTTGCGTGCTCACTTGAAACTTTTGCGTGCTCACGTGAAACTTTCGCGTGCTCACACGAAACCTTCATGTGCAGAATTTTTTTTTATAAGTTTACTTTCGCGTACGCACATGAAACTTTCGCTTTCACGTACGCACGCAAAAGTTTCACGCACGCAAAAGTTTCACGTGAGCACGCAAAACTAAACTTTATTTAATTTTTGCTCCATGTCTCCTTAGGGGCTCGGTAATTTTGTGCATAAAACAAGCAAAAAATTTGCCAATATGGTAAGCTAATTTTTTTTTTCTTGAATGTAGTGTTTAAGAAAAAATTTCAAGATTATTTTGCTTGTTTTATGCACAAAATCACTTAAATTTGATATTTTTGGTCCCTTGTCATCACCGGGGTGGTACCTTTACAAAAAGTACACCTTTGCAGAGTTCATTTTACACTGCAAAAAATTATTTTCAAGAAAAGATGTTCTTAGTATTTTTGTCTTGTTTTTAGTAAAAATATCAAAAAATTCTTAAATTAAGATGCTTTTTCTTGATGAGCAAAACGACCCAAGAAAATTATTCTAGTTTTTTGACCAAAATAATCAAATTTAAGTGATTTTGTACCAAGCCCCTAAGGTGACATTGGAGTAAAAAAATCTAAAGTCTAGTTTCATGTGAAACTTTCGCGTGCTCACGTGAAACTTTTGCGTGCTCACTTGAAACTTTTGCGTGCTCACTTGAAACTTTTGCGTGCTCACGTGAAACTTCCGCGTGCTCACACGAAACTTTCATGTGCAGAATTTTTTTTAATAAGTTTACTTTCGTGTGCGCACATGAAACTTTTGCTTTCACGTACGCACGTGATAGTTTCACGCGCGCACGCAAAAGTTTCACGTGAGCACGCAAAACTAAAATTTTTGCTCCATGTCTCCTTAGGGGCTCGATAAATTTGTGCATAAAACAAGCAAAAAAATCTGCCAATATGGTAAGCTAATTTTTTTTTTTTTTTTGTGTTTAAGAAAAATTTTCAAGATTATTTTGCTTGTTTTATGCACAAAATCACTTAAATTTGATATTTTTTGTCTTAAGACTAGACTACTTTTCTTGGGTCATTTTGCTCATCAAGAAAAAGCATCTTAATTTTCAGAATTTTTAGATATTTTTACTGAAAACAAGACAAAAATACTAAGATTTTTTTTTCTTGAAAATAATTTTTTGCAGTTTAGTACCTAATTGGTGCCAAACATACACATATCTGTACCTTAATGGTACATATAATTACCTTTTAAAGAGTACCCAAATCCAGAAACATTACATTTACAAATGCCTGCTCTTACATTACAAGTTGAATATCAGTGAGAAGCTTTCTCATGACTTTCCAGAAAGTATTTTAGTCCGTCCAAATTCACAGTAGTACATGCTTGGCTGATTGCCCGGTTCAAATCCTATAAAACGTGTTGATATCCTTGATATAAATATTTCTACCATTAACTCATCCCCATCACTTCATTTACATCAGACAACATTCAGACAATCACGACTGTTCCTAAACTTGCCCCGCCCAGTCGCCATGAGATCATTCCCATAAAATCCAATTTCTGCTTTTTCTACAGTCCTGTATGCTCTCCATGAAAGGCAAGACCAAAAATAATAAAGAAATGGGATTTAAAGAGGTTGCATCTGTTCAGATAGACATGTTAAGTCTTTGCCATTTAAAGAGCCCATATTTAGCAAAATCCACTTTTACGGTGTTTAGATAAATGTGTGTTCCCAGTGTCTGAACACAAAAAGACACACTCTCTTTCTTTTTAATCCCCATTAAACCAAAGTAGGCTCCTTATTCATGCTGTTTGGATTTTCTTGTTAATGTGATGTCATACAAACAAAGCCCCGCCCACGGCCACTGACTGACTGGTTAATTTTACCCAAGTGCTTTTGTAAATGTCCTTGATTATTACACCAGAATGAGAGTATAGTTCCTAGCCAGATCTGCCTAGAAAATCACAACTTTAAATTTTCCGTCGGACTTAGTACACGATGCAACTACAGAAGATTCAAGTTTCAAATGGGAAAAATATCCAAACTCTTTAGTTATTTTTAAGTGTGATGCTAATGGTCTAATCAGATTCAATGCATTATGCTAAGCTATGCTAAAAGTGGTAACGTCAGACCCAGAGATCGGCTGAATGGATTCAAAAACGGTAAAAATCAAATATTTAACTTTAGAGAAGCTGGAAAATGAGCATATTTTTTTAAAAAAGTGGAGTGTCCCTTTAACAATGTCTGTATGATTGATGACTTAAGTAAATTTTTATTTTACAGGATTTACAGTAGAAACGCCCCAAGTGAGTGAAAGTCAAACAAAACTAATATAAACTAAGCATATAAACTTATATAAACTCCTGCTACTGGGAATTACTTGGGTACTGCATTTTAATTTTTACCACAACCTGTTTTTACATGGATACAGAGGGGATTTTCATCTGCACATGGGGATTAGATTCAGACATCTGGTTTATTAATAAACCGTAATTGAAACCGAAGCCAACCGCAGAACTACTGAGCAAAGATAAAATCTCTTAGACTGTAGTTTGTGTAAGTTATATAACAGCTGTTATAAACTGCTGCTGAAATTTTGTTTTGATATGCAAATGAAATGTCATTTTGCTTGAACTTCACTTCACATGTGCTCGGTTTATTATACATAGAAAGTATGGACATGGTATTGTATTATCAGAGCCGGCGCCAGACCATAACTAACAGGGGGCACTCGGCTTCCAACGGGGGGCACGCAATAGCAACAATAACTAGCAAAAACAAGACATTAAAACAACAAATACAGCAAGCACACACTCATACAACTGGTACAGACTGTAAGCTCATTTCCCGTATAAAGTGCAAAAGACCACAAACTATGCGTAAAACTATTGAACTTCGACCGCGGCGTGAGCGCATGCTGAGCTCCGCTGCGCTCGCGCTTCCTCGACGCAACAACAAACCGCCCTCGCGCGGCGCAAGCCATTGAAATGAATGGGTTTCATAGCGCAGCGCACAACGCGTCCTAGCTTTAAACAAGCCGCTTTACCATAATCACGTCGTAATGCTGTTAACGTTCTATAGCCACACTTCACATTTAAGCTTACGTAATTTAAAACAACGCTAACTTACCTTTGAAATAGCTGAAGACGGCGTGTAAGAACATTAAACTTCCTTAAAACAGTGTCCTGTAGATTTGTAAATTCCACCTCGACCTCTAATCTCTGAGTTTGAGCAGTCTGTGTTTGCATGAAGATGAAGCAGGCGGTGCTGGTTCGTTCTAAAATGTTCTAATATCCATATTTTACACGATCCATTAAATGCCGCGAAAAAACAAGTTGCTAGTAAGTCACAAATATGCTAAAGACGTAAGACGCATGAGACGCGGCAATACATCCAATCAGAGAAACTGGTCTATTTTAATTAAAGAAAACATATATCAACTATATTTTCCTCATTTGATTACATTACAAGTCATGAAACATTCAATGTTTAATTTATTTTAATTATTCTTGATATATATTAAAGTAATAAAAAACTTTGTAGGGGGGCACAACAACCTGTTCGGGGGGGCACTGCCCGCGAATGCCCCCCCTTGACGCCAGCCCTGTCTATTATCATAGATAGATAGATAGATAGATAGATAGATAGATAGATAGATAGATAGATTACTAATACTGCACTCCTGCAGATAGCTGAGGCACAATGTTAAGATTGATTGCTTTTCATTTAAACTGTTTATATTTTCTCTCTTGGTATATACACATTTTTGGGAGACCCATTACTTAAGGTCATTCCCTAAACCTTAAACACATTTCTCGCTGGCTCAGTTGCAAATCTGGTCCATGTTGCCAGCTCCGAGGAATCGGTCACTCCAAGGGAAACAAAGCTCGTACAGGACGTGTTTACGAGTGTTTCTGATTTCGTAGAAACTGAGTCCAATCTTGTAAGAAAAACATAGATAAGATAGGATTTACGCAGAACTTAAACACAGCCAGAAATCAAAATGGTATCACACTACAAGTGGTTTATAAAGCTTAAAGCTCATGTTTAAAAGAGGAACTGATCGAATCACAACAGTAATGCCAGCAGAAGATAATTGCCATCCACAATCAGGCAACTACTGGTTGATAAAAAAGTGCCAGAGGCTAAAATAAACAATGAACAATCCAAAACTGTTTTAAAGAAAACAAGCTGGATGTTGTCTTGATAATTAAATTGCAATGAAGTCATAAATTCATCTTGTCAGGCCATGTTTGCATGAAGACTCTACACCAGTGCTCTACAACATGGTGCTGTGGATTTTTTTCATTGTAGGGTTGTTGTGTTCACACACTGTCAAAACACATTTATGTCCTAACACCTTATAAAAGTGGATTTTGCATAATAGGTGCCCTTTAAGAGAAGCTTTATCAAGGCCAGACTACAAATTTATGGTCATTTTTATTTAGCATTATTGCTTCAATAAACACAATTAACTACACTTACTAAAAGTAAGAAACACAGAGTAAAGTTTTTTAAATGAAGACAAATATTTAAATAATAAAAATTCAAGTGTGTTTTTAACTCATTCCCCGCCAGCCTTTTTTTTTTTTGAAGTTGCCCGCCAGCACTTTTGTGATTTTCATAAAAGTTTCACAAAATGCCTTCCAGGAAAATTTTCTTTTAAAAATATATAAATAAAATGGGTATTTTTCTTTAAAAATACTTTTTTAGCAAAAAGCTGAAATAATAGCATTTTTGTGAAGGAATTTTGTTAGAGATCAGATTCAGAATGATTATCAAAACATACACAGAGTTTAAAGTTAGTAAATAATTTTTTGCTTCAGCTTTTAATAAATTGAGTAAGATCTAGAGGATAATCGCGGTATTACAGATTAACATAAAAACTCATCAGGAACAAGTTTTTAATGCAAATGTTTTCTCTTTTTTTACGAGATAACTCGTCAGTGGCCGAGAAAAAGTTAAATAGACAAAAAAGAGACAAAGGTGTATTAAAGAGACTTTTTAAAACAATTAGATTTTTTCACCCTGTTATGTATTCGCTTAACTTGCCAGCATTACATTTACGCATTAGACAGACACTTTTGTCCAAATGCATTACAAGCTATACACTCACCTAAAGGATTATTAGGAACACCTGTTCAATTTCTCATTAACTCAATTATCTAATAAACCAATCACATGGCAGTTGCTTCAATGCATTTAGGGGTGTGGTCCTGGTCAAGACAATCTCCTGAACTTCAAACTGAATGTCAAAATGGGAAAGAGAGGTGATTTAAGCAATTTTGAGCGTGGCATGGTTGTTGGTGCCAGACGGGCCGGTCTGAGTATTTCACAATCTGCTCAGTTACTGGGATTTCACGCACAACCATTTCTAAGATTTACAAAGAATGGTGTGAAAAGGGAAAAACATCCAGTATGTGGCAGTCCTGTGGGTGAAAATGCCTTGTTGATGCTAGAGGTCAGAGGAGAATGGGTCGACTGATTCAAGCTGATAGAAGAGCAACTTTGACTGAATAACCACTCGTTACAACCGAGGTATGCAGCAAAGCATTTGTGAAGCCACAACACACACAACCTTGAGGCGGATGGGCTACAACAGCAGAAGACCCCACTGGGTACCACTCATCTCCAATACAAATAGGAAAAAGAGGCTACAATTTGCACAAGCTCACCAAAATTGGACAGGTGAAGACTGGAAAAATGTTGTCTGGTCTGATGAGTCTCGATTTCTGTTGAGACATTCAGATGGTAGAGTCAGAATTTGGCGTAAACAGAATGATAACATCCATCATGCCTTGTTACCACTGTGCAGGCTGGTGGTGGTGTTGTTTTAGTGTGGGGGATGTTTTCTTGGCACACTTTAGGCCCCTTAGTGCCAATTGGGCATCGTTTAAATGCCACAGCCTACCTGAGCATTGTTTCTGACCATGTCCATCCCTTTATGACCACCATGTCCCCATCCTCTGATGGCTACTTCCAGCAGGATAATGCATCATGTCACAAAGCTCGAATCATTTCAGATTGGTTTCTTGAACATGACAATGAGTTCACTGTACTAAAATGGCCCCCACAGTCACCAGATCTTAACCCAATAGAGCATCTTTGGGATGTGCATCCCACAAATTTCCATCAACTGCAAGATGCTATCCTATTAATATGGGCCAACATTTCTAAAGAATGCTTTCAGCACCTTCTTAATTCAGTGCCATGTAGAATTAAGGCACTTCTGAAGGCGAAAGGGGGTCAAACACAGTATTAGTATGGTGTTCCTAATAATCCTTTAGGTGAGTGTACATTTTTATCAGTATGTGTGTTGGGTTCGAACCTATGATCTTTTGCGCTGCTAACTGAGCTATACAGGAGCACAATTAAGTTTTAAAGAAATTCTTCATTACTTAAAAGCTTAGAATCAGATGTTTATCATATTAGAGTTCAAAATGTATCGCACGGTTATTAGTTTTGTCACAGAGAGTTTCGGCTAATGGACATTTACAAGGACAGGAAAACTCAACACGACTCTAGTTTTATACGTTTCAAACAATCGTCATTCAAGTCTCACCTCTTGTTTGTTTTAAAACCCGTCACACGTCATTCTCTCCTCTTTATTACAGCACCGAACACCTGATGAAGTTTTATGTCGATCTGGACCAGGTCTGCAGGGCTTTCCACTAGAGCAGCGATCACATACACGATTGAACCGGGATGAAATTGTGATTAAAATCATGTTTCACGGGGCAGCTTTCATTGGTTGCCGTAATGACCTTGACTTTCTTGGAGCCGAGCGTAATAATTAAAAAGCAATCCGAAATAATTAAGCGTACGCTCAGTTTCAAAATACACTGGCCAATTGGTCAAGATTTCATCATATCTAAATAACAGAGCCAAATAGCAGGCAGGTGATTGAACGTTCTGAGAACTCAGATATGCATCAGGGCATTGGGCGAATAATTATGGACGTTTCTGTTGGCAAACACATTAACAAGGTAAAGTTAACTTTAAGACCTCTATTTACACAGTTATTGTGTATCTTACCATTTACCTAGCATTTACAGCTGTAATTAAACAGGTTTCACATTACTGATGCTAAACTCACTGGTTTTCATATGCAAAAGTTACTAAAATATGTAAGTGAAAGCCAAACACAGTCAGAGTTATATTAAATAATATCCTGGCTCTTTTCTGCTTTATAATGGCATTGAATAGTGCCCCATTTTTTAAACTCTTTTCCCGCCATTGACAAGTTATCTCGTCAATAAAGAGAAAACGCTTCCCTGCCAATGACAAGTTTTTACGGCAATCCATCTTACCCAACTTATAAAACCAGCCCAGTCTCACGAAATTACGTACCTATAGTCACATAATTTTTTTATTCTTTTGAGTGATACTGCCATGAATTTCCACGTTTTTCGTGATCGTATCACAAATTTCTGTCTATGTGTCATTGTCACGTATTGGTTACTCAGCTGTTTTGTCCTATTTTCTGATCATTGTCGCTTCGGTTTAGGGTTAGATTGACATAAAATTACATCTTTACCCAAACCCAACTCTAACCCTAACGCCAGGCGACAATGGTTTAAAAAATCTGAAAAAAAGTATAAACGAATACTTAAAGGGACATCCTAATGCAAACACCAAATCTAACCCTAAACCGAAGCGACAATGGTTTGAAAATTGGAAAAAGCAGTTGAGTAACCATGTGACGATCACAAAAAACTCGGAAATTTGTAAAAATTACGTGACTATAGGTACATAATTTCGTGAGACTGGGTATCATAAAACAGTAAAACATCCACTGATCCAAAAACAGTAAAAACTCTGTGTATTATCCCAGCTTTTTTCAAAATGTTGTATTTTTGAAGAAACCTACCCATATTTGAGAGGTGATAAAAGAGAACAAATGGAGGATGAAACCATTTTATTTTTGTTAATTTAAAAGCAGAAGGTCTGTTCTTTCATTCAATATATAATTTATATATTTAAAGAGCACCTATTTCATTGCTAAAAAAAAAAAATTTGTGTATTTGGTATAATGCAATGTGTTCGCATGGTTTATGGTTAAAAAACAAATTATTTTCCACATACCGTGCATTTTTGTAGCTCCAGATTTCACTCTCTTCCTGAAACGCACTTATTTGAAAACATGCGTCCCTGATTGGATAGCTAATCTGTACGTTGTGATCTTTACGTTGTGATTGGCCGGAAATGTTACGCTCCTTACCATGTTTGAAAGACTCGCTCACAATGCAATGCTAACAGGAGTTAACTTACAGGCTGTGAGTCCGAAGCGGGAGGAATTATGATAATGTCGGTCTTGTCTACATCACCAATCCCAGAAAGTAAACTGTTGCCTACAATCCGTGTGTTTGTTGTAGTCCAAGAAAAGAGATTTAGGTTGGAGAAGATAACTCAAGTCATCTTTTACTTTGAGGTTTGTACCTTTTGCATATCGTTAACGTACTAATACACACTTACACACCAAAGGAAATAAAAAAATGTGAATCGGACCATTGGGGCTCTTTAAAAAAAGATTTTTTTTCTGCATTCCAGTGCATTTTCCCATAAAAAAATTAATTCATACAGTTATTTAATGTCATCTAAGGGTGAAGCAATGGGTTTTCATAAGGAAACATGTTTCAAAACCCATCACTCTACCTCTTAAGACATTTTATGAATCAGCTTTTGCAGCTTTAAAAATGGGGCACGACCCAATGCCATTATAAAGCTGTAAAGAGGATATTATTTAATATAACTCCGACTGTGTTTGGCTGAAAGAAGAAAGTTATATACACCTAAAAAAGATAAAATATGGGCTATTTTCATTCCTTTAACTCTACTAGTTAAATGTTTTAATAAAGGTACTATTATTTGTTACGCTTACAAAGTTTTATGCCACCTTTAATGCATTTTTATGGTTGACCATAAACGCTACTGAAACTATGGGGAGGCCGTATATTAATCATCCTTATCATCACATTCAGACAGCCCTAACCAAGGAGATGTCATTCAGCTCAAAGCTTTTATTTTTGTAAGGCTTTAAGTGTGTGTGTGTGTGTGTGTGTGTGTGTGTGTGTGTTTGTGCAGGTGGAGAATATTACTGAGAGAGAGAGAGAGAGAGAGAGAGAGAGAGAGAGAGAGAGAGAGAGAGAGAGAGAGAGAGAGAGAGAGAGAGAGAGAGAGAGAGAGAGAGAGAGAGAGAGAGAGAGAGAGAGAGAGAGAGAGAGAGAGAGAGGCACATCTTGACCTGATCTTTGAAAATGAAAGAGAGTCAAATATACTTCTAATAGTGCTTTCCAAATCAACATTGGTTTCACTTTGTCTGATCTTTTATACACAAATGCTGTCTGAATAAATATCAGCACATTTGATCTCATAAGGAAAAGCAAAAAAATTTTTTCAGTGTGCATTGACTTTCGTTTCATGTAGCAGCAGTGGATAATGTTAGCCTGAGGTTTAAGCAAATATTACCATTTCTAAATTTCACCATTCATCACCCCTGGAGAGGAAAAGGTTTTATGTGCTTACAATTGTGACAATATGCTGACAATTGCAGCTCTAAAGGGTCAATTGAACATTTAAGCAGGATTATTCCAGTTAACGCCTTTAAATATCAGCAGACCGTTTCAAGCACATGCTTAGACGACCCGAATGTCATACGTGCTTAAAAGTCACTATTGTATTTCAACAAAGAGTCTTTTCATTTAACAGAAACTGAAAAGGTTAAATTAACCTTACCAAACATTAAGATTCTGCTTATCATCATCTGTATTGTAAACAATGTCATAACTTGGAACCACAAACGCATAATAAATCAGTGTTTAACTGATAAATTATGCAGCCAATTGCTTGTTGGAAGCTTGTGGTCCCTGTAGACCTGATAAGAAATGGGTTATGAGCACCAGCAGTGTTAATACTACAGCGAAGACGTCAGAGCCCGACATAAAACAACAATTTCCTCGAAAATTACTCGGCACAGAAGTAGTCATGCTGCTTCAAAGCACTACCTGACTATAGATAATACAGTGGCCACAGAAAGTATTTAGACATTTAAATGCACACAAAGTGAATACATGTTTAGGTTTAAATCTTTTCTTGCACAAAATAGACTGCCACACTGTTAGAAAAAATTGTCAAAATATGTACCCCAGCTTTCACTGGGGCAGTACCCTTTATAAAGGTCCAAGAATGTACTACTAGGAACCGGCTATATACAGTATATGTGTGTGTGACCGCTGCCTAAAACCCCTAGTCACGTAATCTAATTTTGAAATTTAGAGCGTCGAAGTACCATTTTTTTCAGAAAACTTTTTACAGTAAATAAAAGGTGAAAACAGATCATAATATTATATTCGGTCAGTGCCGGGCATTTACATTTTACATTTACATTTTGTCATTTAGCAGACGCTTTTGTCCAAAGCGACTTACAAGTGAGGTAAACAATAGAAGCAATTATGGCAACACAAGAACAGCAATACATAAGTGCACTGGAAATAGTCTCATCAAGTCCAACACAATATACATAGCCAAAGGTATGTTAGTTTTTTTTTTTATAGATAAAGAGGAAGGTAAATAGAGGAAGAGATACAGAGAAAGGTAACTAAAGAAAGATAGTAAATCTGTAATTAGGAAGTGAGGTAATGGCGGAAGAGATGGGTTTTTAGCCGAGTCTAAAAGACAGCTACAGTGTCAGCAGATCGTGTCACGACCGGCAGATCATTCCACAGTTGTGGAACAGTTCCTGAGAAGGTACGCGCTAGTGTTTTCTTCCCTTTTTGAGATGGCACCACAAGCCGTGGCTCGGTGGCAGAGCGCAGTGATGGAGAGGGTACATAAGGCTCTAAAAGAAAGCAAAGGTAAGGGGGTGCTGACCCAGTGGTGGTTTTAAAGGCCAGGAGCAGAGCCTTAAATTTGATGCGAGCTGCTATAGGGAGCCAGTGTAACTTGACAAAGAGAGGAGTGACGTGCGCCCTCTTTGGCTCATTGAAGACCACTCTTGCCGCTGCATTTTGAATCATCTGTAGGGGTTTGGTCGTGCAGGCTGGAAGCCCTGCCAGTAGCGCATTGCAGTAGTCCAGCTTGAACAGGACAAGAGCTTGGACCAGGACCTGCGTAGCATGCTCTTCTAGGAAAGGTCTAATTTTCCTAATATTGTAGAGGATGAATCTACAAGAGCGAGCGGTGCTGGCAACATGCACCATGAAGCTAAGCCGATCATCAATGACCACTCCCAGGTTTTTGGCCGTCCTGGAAGGCGTGATGGTCGAGGAACCTACCTGAATGGAAAGGTTGTGCTGAATCTTTGGTTCAGATGATATGACAAGCAGTTCTGTCTTCACAAGGTTAAGCTGGAGATGGTGATCCTTCATCCAGAGTGAGATGTCCCTCAGGCATGCCGAGATGTGGGCAGAAACCCTGGGATTATCAGGGTGGAACGACAAGTGGAGTTGAGTGTCGTCTGCATAGCAGTGGTAGGAAAAGCCATGTTTTCGAATGACAGAGCCCAGGGATGTCATGTATATCAAAAAGAGCAGCGGTCCAAGCACAGAGCCTTGAGGCACCCCGGTATCAAGACGTCACCTCTCCAGGATACCCGAAATGACCTGAGAGGTACGACTTGAACCATAGAAGCTGAGTGTCAGTGACACGCATAGACATGTGAGTCGACAGTAGGATGCGGTGATTGACCGTGTCAAAAGCTGCAGATAGATCCAGTAAGATCAGCACAGATGATTTGGAGGCTGCCCTTGCCTGCCTTAGGGCTTCAATGACTGAGAGCAGCGCAGTCTCAGTGGAGTGACCACTTTTGAAACAAGACTGATTGCTATTCAGGAGGTTATTTTCTGTGAAGAAAGAGGAGAGCTGGTTGAACACAACATTGAGTGTGGGTTTTTTCAGCAGCGGGGTTATCCGAGCCTGTTTAAATGCTACGGGGAAGGTGCCAGTGGAAAGGGATGAATTGATAATGTGAGTGAGAGCAGGGATAAAAGATGGAGAGATGGCCTGAAGGAGATGGGTGGGTATGGGATCTAGCGGGCAGGTAGTCGGATGGTTAGAAGCCAAGACCTTTGAAACATCTGCTTTGGATAGGAGAGAGAAGGAGGGAAGGGAGCATGTCTCAGGGGTTTGAGCATGCGCAAGAAGCGGCGGCTCGGAGAATTGACTGCTAATAGTTTTCATTTTCTTTACAAAGAAGGAAGCAAAATCATCAGCCGTTAGGATGAAGGTGGAGGGGCAGGGGGACAAAGAAGGGTAGAGAAGGTCTTAAAGAGAGTGTGAGAGTCAGGTGAGTTGTTAACGTGTTGAAAAAATTCAATTTTGGGATGCTGCTGCGTGATTTCAGCGTCTGTACTTTTTGAAGGGTATATAAATAAATTTGACTTAACCTGACTTTACAAAGTAAATCAAATAGTTTTATTGCCTTGAAGCAACATTGTGTAAAAGAGGATTAGGCCATACTGTAAACTTTATGAATCTCATTGCATTACACCATAAAATTTGAGTCGGGTTGACTCTGGGGTTTTGTGGGGACCAGGTAGCTTATTTTATAAGGTCGAGCCAATAAATCTTTTTTACAATGCATGTAATCTACGTACATTCAAAAATAGCTTTTTGATTTTTCTGTACTTTTCTTTATTTCTATTCCATGTAAAGCTGCGTTATAAAAGCACTATTTAAATAAATTTGAACTTAATAAAATATCAAACCTATAAGAAACACATTTTAAAACATTTTCACAAAAGTGTTGTTACATAAAAATATATGTTTTTTGTTTAAAATAAAGACAAAATACCTGCACCATAGTATTTGGACACTTTCTTGTTATCAAACATAGTCAGTTAATGTGATCGAGCTTTTATTAAAAATGACCTTGTAACTAGTTTGCATAAATGGCCAAGAATTTTCTTGTTACTTCTGAGAAAAGCTTTAGCATCATTTGATTTCTGCAGCCATTGGGTTCATATTTGTTATCTAATGCTATGACATCATACACTTCACATAGTCTCAAGTTTCTCGAAAAATCAAATAAACCAAAGAGAAAAGCATATACTATAGGTGCTGTGAGGAGGATTGTTTGTGGAAGTGTCAAATAATAGATGATGAAAGTTTACATCACAATGAGTAACACGTTGACAGGAGGTACTCGGTCAAAAACCGACCAATCATACGCCTCGGTCAACATCTGACGAATCACATTCGATTAGTCAAATACCCTTACATGCTATTCTTCACTTGACTATTAATCATTTTTAATTTACAAAACATCTAGATAGTAGGTTTCTTCGCCCAATATAAAGCTGTTATGATTCATTTACTATACTCTTACATAACTGCTCCATAAATCTTTAGTCATTTCCACAATTAACGCAATTAAATCCTAGAGTTTGAGTGATGACAGGGGCTCTGTTAAAAGACGACGTGAGGAACTGTCCAGAAAGATGCCCTTGAGTGAATTTTCAGGGTAGATGATTTTTGACAGGGAGCGGTTATTCTCGCCCGGTCTTTTTTGGACTCAATTAGACGCTTTCTGTTGTTTAAAAAGAATTGATCTTCATTAGGAACTAAATATTGTCGAGCTCTAACAGACTCAGCAGACCTGAATCAAGCCAACAGCCAAAGAAGTGATGACTACGCTGAAGAAAGTGAAAATTGGGTTTACTTAGATTATATCTGACCTAGCAAAAGTCATTATTGTTGTGAATGACAGTTTTTACATAAAATAATCCTACATAATGTAAAGATCATTCTGTGAAATTATAATGTTGATATTGACTTAGTAAGATCATTGAAATCAAACTTTGATGCCTCAAATCTCGCCGTTAGATTATGAGACTTTAAAGCAATACTTCAGTCAAATATCAAAATTATCCCATGATTTACTCACCCACAAGCAATCTGACCATCATCTATCAGACGCACACATTTGGAGTTATTTTAGTAAATGTAATTTCTCTTCCAAGCTTATAATGGGAGAAAACAGGTATTACAACATGATTTCACGGAAAGTCGTGTTATAGTCACGCATAATTTGATACATTTTTTTTTGTGTCCATGGCACAAAATTCAGCTTTGTTACGTGCCTTGAGCACAATTTTTTCTTTTGTGACACTTGCACAAATTTCTATAAATAGTTTTTCATGTCCGTTGCACGATTTTTTTTCCGTGTCATTTTATGTATTTTTAAATCATTGTTGCTTGGAGTTGGGGTTAGATTTGGGGTTTGGGTTAGGATGTACTTTTATGTATTGGTTTCTACATGTTTTTCTTTTGCTTTTAAAACCATTCTCGCCTGGAGTTGGGGTTAGAGTTGGTGTAATAAAATGTAATAACAGTTAAGAAACTGCTGCAGTTTATGTGATTAATATAAAACTTAAAAATAGTCACCTCTGTTATACAGTAGTATGTAGTATACATTTAAAAGTATAGCGGAAGATTTTCTTTTTCCGGGTGAATCATTCTGATTATATGTTTACGTAAGGCCATCGTACGTGCTCGTCCCTAGGTTCGCTTTCTGTGGATGTGCACTTTCAGGTGTATATATGTGGTGGGCTACGGTTTCAGCCATTCATTGAAGCTCGCATTCTCACTGTATTTTTTCAAAATGTCTTGAACAGTAATTTCTACAGTTACTTACCACAAAACGCCCAGTAAAATACCATCATTTTCTTTTCCAGTTCATTACTGTAATATGCATTTAATTATTGGTATTAGCATTTAATTTACAGTGAATTACTGTATGTTTTGAATTTGTGGTTATGAAAGCATATACAATGGAAAATTTAAATATCTATGAAATGAAATACATTTTATTTGTTATGATTTCAGCAGTGAAGCAAATTTAAAAATGTGAATTGTTTTTCAGCAGTTTAAATAATTTATTGAGAATTGTAGATAGAAACAAGAAAGGGATTATGGATAAATGCTTGAACGTCAGATTTGAATTTGACCTTAAGACTCCAAAACACTAGTGACGCCAAGATTTCGCTCCTCGGAGTGTCGGCAGAGTGACAGAAGAGGCTACTTGGGGAGTGTAGCGAGTAACGAGTTACCAGTGAGTTACCGCATATATACAATAAAAAGTCTAACAGTGTAAGGTCGCAAGAGAAAAAGCGTTTACAAATTGTATGACAAGAAGAGAAACGCCTCTGAAGAAAGAAACAAGACCAGATTGTTTTTGGGAGGAAATTTCACACAGGTTGGGCTTCCCACTGATGCCACAGTCACAAAGTTTCTACTCGACAGGTAAAGTTTGGCATGCTATTTGGAGAAATCCATTTAAAATGCTAGTAAAAGTTGAAGTAAGCTCAGATTTGCGATGCTAGCCCTGGCACAAGTCATAAACCGCGCAGATACGGTAAACATCTCAATGTATGAGCCATACCGGCAGCAACTTGTAAACAGAGCGAAGAGAATAACTAGGCTCGTGCATGCTCTCTCGTTTAATAGACGTTGCCTCTCGGGAGGAGGTAGATGTGCATTTTTTAAAAAAAGTGGAGGGGTGGTTTTTAAAAAAAAATTGGAAAAATCTTCGGCTATACCTATAAAGCTGCGGTAGGCAACTCTGGAGGATTGGGATGATTTTGAATGTTTACAATTTTCATGCCCCTCCCACCCTACCACCAAGCAACCTGCGAGCTTGTCCTTGTCAGTGCATGTGCACCAGTATTTTTGTGAACGCATACTTAGCAAGCATTACTTACATACTTAGATTAGACAAGATTACTAACATAACACTCAGAAATACAATCAATGGTTGATACACAATTACCTGTCGAGAAGAAATGTGGCAAGCTCTGCAACCGTCGTAGATTCCTCCACCTTTTAAATGCAGGTCCGATATTGATCCTAGTTTTATTACGGTCACGGTCTCTTTCTATCTTTGTTTCCTTATTTTCATTTGTTGTTTTTCTAGCTCTGGTTGTTAACCAAGGAATTGAAAGTTTGTTAGATGTTCACTCCCGCCATCACGCTGCGTTCAATCCAACACACCCGTGAACTTCAGGTGGATGCGTGCAGGAACTGTGATTGACAGGCAGATTTTACACAGCCCTGCGCTGATTGGACCAGATGAACCGGCCTGTGCTGATTGGACCAGAATGACCGGGAGCGGTGGATTTTTGCAAAACAAATAACAAGCTCTAGGTGGAGCAGGAAGCGCAGATTTTTTCTTAAACAGTCTAATTTATCGGTTTCAATGAATATGATCAAAACTATCTTACCAACCGCAGCTTTAATTCAGAAAATATACTATTCAATTAAACTACATCACATTAATAAATTCATTCATTCATTCTCTGCAATTACAAAGGGTTACAAGGACGTTAAACGCTTTACTGTCAAAAATGTGGAAACGGTGCCGAAATCCTGATCTGTACCATAAAATGAGCAAGCACCTCACATAAAACTAAGCTGGAGACTCAATAAAACACATCTACCCTTGAGTGAAGGAGAGCTATGTGCAACATGTGAAAACAAACTTCAGATCAATCCAGCTGTAGTATTCCCACGAGAAAGGTGAACAGCTACGTGTGAAGTTTCACCTATAGAAAAATGGCCCTAAAGTATTAGTAAATGTGAGGAGCGTTTTGGCACCGGCCCTCCTTTCTCTCTCTCTCTCTCATGTTTCCCATGAGAATGATTTCAGTCAGGGCAAAAAGTCACTTGGTTTGACCTCTATCCCCAAGAGCACAGGCTCGCCACAAACTGAACCAAAATAAGAATTATGTAAAAATAAACAAGTGGGTAAGGGGCATAGTGCATTAAAAAGTCTCATGAAAAGAAGAGTAACATCAAACTTTCAAAAAGCTTTTAATTACATCTAAAAATGAAAGTAAGGATTTACAGCCACTTGAAAGTGCATTTGTGGCATTGCTGGATAAGAACGCCACCTAAAAATATGCAAAATTAGTTATTCTGACTGATTACCAACTGTCTAACATTTTGGCCAAATTCTTACATTTTACTGCTCATTACTCATCTATAAAGCATGGTTTTAAAATTTATAGAGGTGATTTTTGCTTCTCATGCTAAACTAAATAGATGAGAGCATGGCATAAGCAGTGCAAAAGGCCATGGGTTCGATTCTCAGGGAACAAACATACGAAAAAAATAGCTTGTAATGCATTGTGCGCTTTGGGTTAAAGCCAAAATCTGCAACAATGCATAGGTTTAATTGGCAATGCAACATGTATGCGGTTGCTAGGGCATTCTGGCTGGTTGCTATGGCATTGCTATAGTTGTTTGGTATAGCAAGTGATGTTTGCCTTAGCAAGCACTACAGATGATTACATTAGAAAGCATTTTCTGTGTCTTGCGAGAAGAAACTGCTGAGGCGAGAGGAGTGACGAAACGCTTCAGAAGAGATGAGAGACAGAACATGTGTTAATAGACCTCCCTAAGCCCCCACCCTCCACCCCAAACGTTCCCTCGCTCCCAGATAAGAGGGCAGAACTAACTCACTCCGGTCATTTCACTTACCGCTCCGGGATAGGAAGAGACGTCCTCCTGCTCTGTTTACTTTTCTCTCGTGTTAAGAGCTTGCAGATTGGGAGACTTACTGAGACTCAGTCATTCCTCTCTTATCTATCGGCGTGGTTACTCAAGGGTCGGATCTTCTGCTTGGTTCTTTAAGCAGCCCAGCGAAGAGTGCAGAAGACTTTGTGAACAACCAGAAGTCCTTTACGCAACTGTGAAGGAAAGAAGAGACAGTGTTTTATCAATTACATTTAACCATGCAGTAAATTTCACGGTGTGACCATTTTGTTGTGACCACCATGAGGCTCGCCAAAAGCGGCTGGCACTTGGCATTGCTGCTGGCCACGGCGGGACTGGTGAGTTCAGGAAACGGTAACGGTCAGAGGCGAGGGGGTGGCGAGAGGCGGAGAAAACTTCACCGCGTGCAGAACGGCCAGTGCAGCTACACCTTTGTCCTGCCGGAGATGGAGAGCTGTCAGGGCGGAGCGGACCACAGCGCCGGTACCAACGTGGTGCAGAGGGACTCCCCGCCGGGCGAGAGCGAGTGGTCCGCGCAGAAGCTGCAGCATCTGGAGACGGCCATGGAAAATAACACGCTGTGGTTGCAGAAGGTGAGAATGACATCATAATGGGATGCAGGTGATGATGCTATTAAGTCACATCAGACCGAGCGTAATTACGAGTCAAACATGCACATGAACAACATCAACAGTGGATTATCTTCCAAGTTGGGGATAGTTCAAATAAATAACCATGATGCTGTTATAATGAAGTGTTAATTGTTTATGTCAGTCATAGGGTTTATCTTGCACCATGTTGTTTACAGATGAATGAAGGTTTGCCAAGAAATGCTCATTGTTGGGTGACAGGTGCCAAAACTACATTTCCCATCATTCTCTGGGGCAGCACATTAAAATAAATGCATCATGATGCTATAGAAGAACCAATTTGGACTTAAATTATTAAGAAATGGTTATTCTGAGACGCTTTTACTGAATGGCTCTTTGGGGAACCAAAATGGTTCTTCTATGCACTGTAAAAAGTTGGATCAACTTCAATTGGTAACACTTAAAAAAAATGTTTTTCAACTTAAAATTTCTCTTTGGTTTTTACTTTAGGTGAAAAAGTTTAGTTGATTCAACCTGGAAGTCATTTCAACTGTATTGACTAGTGATGAGTGACTGTAACTTACCAAATAAAGTTGACAAAACTAAAGCAACTTATTCAACTTTATTTTATAAGTTACATCAACTCATCACTTGTCAAGATCCTAGTTGATTAAACTTAAAAATATAAGTGCAAACATATTTTTTACAGTGTGCTTTTTAAGTTCATCCAACTTTTTACATCACTGTGCGTATTTTTTATTTTTTTTCCCCCCACTTTTAAATTGCAAACTCATAAGTAAAAACTTTTCAGGACTTCAAGACGCACACTGTAAAAAATCTTTGCTGCCTTAAATTTTTTTGTTAAATCAACTCAGATTTACAAGTCATGTCAACTTACTATTATTTATCTTGACAAGAGATAAGTTGTTACAACTTATAAAATAAAGTTGACTCTTTTCAATATTTTATAAGTTATAACAACTCAAGATAAATAATAGTTAGTTGAAATGACTTCTGATTGAAATCTGAGTTGATTCAACAAAAATTTTTAAGGCAGCAAAGTATTTACCTGACAATGGAAATTCAATGCATCAGTTAAGAAATTTAGTAAGTTTTATAATCTGTTCAACATTTATATCTTATCTAAAATACACTTATTATAGCATTGCCTCCAAAAATACAACCTGTTGAAAGCTATTGGACACAATCCAAGATCTCTGCTGCTTTTCAGAGCAGTCGTGTTTGATTTCTCTTAAATAAATCTGCAATATCAGTCAATTACAGTAATAAAGCCAAGATTCAAATATCAAAGAAATGAAGAAGTGGATTCAAAAATCTTATAGGCAGATAACCAGAAGCCGAGTGAAGCATTTGATCTAGAAATGACCGCAGAGTGATGGACTCAAATGCAGAGAATAGCACTTCAAGGGGATTTTTCCAAGTGACATTAATTGAGCTAATTAATAGATGAAGTGCTTGGACGTAGAGGGAAACTTTGCCATGTGTGTGCATGTTTTGCAAGCATTCAGCTCACCACCCAAGTTGACAATCAATACGGCACAAAGGGGTTCGACGTGCACCTCCACAGGAAAGAGACGCGACCCTTGACTCGGTTTAAGAAGAGGTCAGATTACGATAAGAGTCATTTTAATTATAAACACTCGCTGCTTTCATTGCCATGTGAAAACCCTGCTAAATTCATTGTTTTAAACCATACTACATAATGTAAAGAACAATAAGTGAAAATATAATCTTGATATCTTTAATATTGGTTGAGTAATGTCATGTTAAAGATTGAAATCAATGTTAAGGAAGCCATGGCTATGACTGCTTTGATGCTTGATCTCATAATTAGATTACAAGACTTCAGCCTGGATTTCACAGACAGGGTCACAAATATGGTATGGATACATGGCAATGAGTATGAAATAGACTATAGCATTTATAACTTGCTGATCAACATCCCATTCAATTTATTCCTGACGCACATTTTAAATGTTAATGAAAACAGTTATGAACAACTTTTGTTTTCCGAGTTCACGTACAAAACTTTTTTGCTGCCTTAAAATTTTAAGTTTAATCAACTTAGATTTACAAGTTATTTTAACCTATTATTATTTATCTTGACAAGAGATGAGTTGCTACAACTAATTAAATGAGTTAGATATATTTTATAAGTTATAAACTCATCTCTAGTGAAGATAAACAATAGTGAGTTAAAATAACTTGTAAATCTGATTTGATTAAAACTGGAAAAAAAATTAAAGGTATATGTAGATGGAAAATCCTCAGGGAAAGGAAAGACCTCATTTATAATTTTATATTTTTTTACAAAAAAAAATTCACCATAAAGAATTCTTTACGAAACGCTGTCAGACAAAAGGTACAAAAAACTATAAACTGTACCTTTTCTGTCGTTGGGGTGGTACCCTAAAAGGTAAATTTCTGTACCTTTATGGGTAAACAACACATTGAAATGTACCTTTTGGGGTACCATATTATACGCTAGTACCTTAAGGAACAATTTTGTACCAGTTGAATTTTAGGGGTGCAAAACAGTTAACTATACCTTTAAAGGTACACAAAAGATCCTTAAGGTACAGCAAATTGTATCAATTTGTTAAGCAGGGGCAGCCGATTACTTCTTTTTCGAGTGCGCATGATGCAAAGCTCATCAAAACATGTATTTAGCCTGTCATGAATGTGGCTCTTCATGTCAAAATATGTGTCCGGCGCGTCATGTGAACCTATGTGCATCAAGCATCGTGTCAAAATATGTGCCTGCTGAAGATGTTTCAAAGGGGTTTATGATAAAAGAGACGCTTGCACAGAACACATATTTTGACATGACGAGCCAAATATATGACGCACAGAACACATATTTTGACATGATGAGCCACATACATGACGCACAGAACACATATTTTGACATGACGAGCCAAATATATGACGCACAGAACACATATTTTGACATGATGAGCCACATACATGACGCACAGAACACATATTTTGACATTACGAATCACATACATGACACATCGAACACATATTTTGGCATGACGAGCCACATACATGACGCATCAAACGCATATTTTGATATGACGAGCCACATACATGACGCATCGAATGCATAATTTGACAAGACGAGCCACATACATGAAGTACAGAACGCATATTTTGACATGACGAGCCACATACATGACGCACAGACCACATATTTTAACATGACCATCCACACAACACATATTTTGACATGACGAGTCACACACGACGCGCCGAACACATATATTGACATGACGAGCCACATATATGATGCACAGAACACATATTTTGACATGATGAGCCACATACATGATGCACAGAACACATATATTGACATGACAAGCCACATATATGACGCCCAGAACACATATTTTGACAAGACGAGGCACATACATGATGCACAGAACACATATTTTGACATGTTGAGCCACATACATGACGCACAGACCACATATTTTAACATGACCATCCACACAACACATATTTTGACATGACGAGTCACACACGACGCGCCGAACACATATATTGACATGACGAGCCACATATATGATGCACAGAACACATATATTGACATGACGAGCCACATATATGATGCACAGAACACATATTTTGACATGATGAGCCACATACATGACGCCCAGAACACATATTTTGACAAGACGAGGCACATACATGATGCACAGAACACATATTTTGACATGATGAGCCACATACATGACGCCCAGAACACATATTTTGACAAGACGAGGCACATACATGATGCACAGAACACATATTTTAACATGACCAGCCACATATATGACGCACAGAACAGAACGCATATTTTGACATGTCGGGCCACATACATGACACACAGAACACATATTTTGGCATTATCCTGCTGGAAGTAGCCATCAGAGGATGGGTAGATGGTGCTCATAAAAGGATGGAAATGGTCAGAAACAATGCTCAGGTAGGCCGTGGCATTTAAACGATGCCCAGTTGTAAAGGTACTAAATGTAAAGGTACAAAATGTAACCATAAGGCTGAAGTATAGTCTATTTTTCATTCGACCGTGCACATATGTTTGTGTACATGTAAAAAAACAGACTATACTCTGGGTTTTAGGGTACCACCCCAGTGACAGAAAAGGTATAGTTTTGTACCTTTTTTCTGACAGTGAACCATTAAGCCAAAAGTGGTTCTTCAATGGCAATGTGAAGCACTTTTATGTTTTAAGAGCCTACCACTTTTTACGCTAGTTGTAAAATTTAAGCAAATGTGTAACTCTTAAATGTTAGAAGCATTCTTATACGTAGTCTCTGGCTTTTGCCCAAACTGTACAAACATCATGTACTGATATTAAATATAGAAAAGATGTAGTAATTAAAATGAAAATGTTTCTGAGAATCTGTCATTGCTTAACACAAGCAGTGAGTGATGTGAACTGATAATGCTGAGGGGAATGGTTGGTATTCAGAGAGCTTATGAAAGGCATTCGGGTGTCTGATTCATGAGCCGCTTCAGCTGTATAATTGCCTAGTGTTTATGGAGGAGTGTTTAGTTTACTGGTAAATGACTGTAACTGAACGGATACGCTCTCTTGCCCGGCTTCTGCAGCTCACCCTTTACCTGATAACTGCATTCACAAGCGATGAGAGACACGCTGTATATCTGACTCCATTAGCAGGAGGTTGGGGGGTGTATAGATGTATACGGAGTACATGAGGAGCCATTTGAAGTCTCTGGTCCACGGCCATTACACCAAAAATAAGCAAAGACCTCTCTGGAAAAAGAGTTCTTCAAAGGCCAAGGGATTAGTGATTGTACGTTCCATTAACAACGGCTTGAGATATGGCAAAGCCCCAGACCCCTTTGAGTCTTACCGGATGCATAATTACAAAAAAAAACTACAAGGAAAGAGCTCTCAAGAAGTTCCAGTTAATGCTTGGGTCGGTATAGAAAAAAAAGGTTGGAACTGAGTGAAAGAAGCAGTTGTTAAAAGGACAGTTCACCGAAAAATACTCATTATTTACTCACCCTAGGTGATTTCAAACTTGTATAAATTTATATAAAAATGTTAATAACCAAACAGATCTGGGGCACCATTCACTTCCATAGTATTTTTTTTCTACTATGGAAGTCAGTGGTGCCCCAAATCTGCTTTGTAACAAAGTATCTTTGTATTCAAACTCTTAGAAGAAAAAGGTACAAGAAGGTACAAAAGTTGTCACTGGGATGGTACGTTTCAAAAAGGTCCTATATATACCATTTTGGTACAAATATGTATCTTTGAGGTACCAAAGTTATGTACTTTTTGAACCATCCCAATGACAACCTTTATTCCTTCTTGTACCTTTTCCTTCTAAGAGTTTGTATACAAAGATACTTTGTAACCAAGCAGATCTGGGGCACCACTGACTTCCATAGTAGGAAAAAATAATAATACTATGGAAGTAAATGGTGCCCCAGATTTGTTTGATTATTAAAATTTTTCACAAAAGAAAAGAAAAAATAATTTATACAAGTTTGAAAAAACTTGACAGTAAATAAATGAAGACAAAATTTGCATTTATTAGTGAACTATCTCTTTAACTCTTTCCCCGCCAGCATTTTTAACTCATTCGCTGCCAGACTTTTTTTTTTGAAAATTTGCCCGCCAGGCATTTTTTGTGATTTTCACAAAAGTTTCCAAAAGAATTAACATATAAACATACAAATATATCAAATGAAAGAAAAGCCCCTTTGCTTTCAAACA
Source organism: Paramisgurnus dabryanus (assembly GCF_030506205.2). NCBI lineage: Eukaryota > Metazoa > Chordata > Actinopteri > Cypriniformes > Cobitidae > Paramisgurnus > Paramisgurnus dabryanus. The sequence continues at coordinate 32,908,915 of NC_133343.1, read as the reverse complement.
AACAATAAACAAACAAACAAAATGGGAAAAACATGTCATCCTATCTGTATTTTTTTCTCTGCTTATAAACTCTTAAATATGGATATTTTTCTTCAAAAATATTTTTATTTTAGCAAAAAAGCTGAAATAATTGAATTTTTTGAATAAAGGAATTTTGTTAGAGATCAGATTCAGAATACGTATCTTAACATAAATGCAGTGTAAAATTAATAAATAATTTTTTGCTTTAGTTTTTTTTATCAATTAGGGATAATCGCGGTATTACAGATAACCCTAAAACCTCATCAGTAACACATTTTTTAATGCAAATGTATTAGCCACCGCCAACATTTTTAGTGATTTTCACAAAAGTTGAATGCCTTTCATAAACATACAATACAGATCGTTTGCTTTCAAACAATTTTTTTATCCTATCTTCATTTGTTTTCCTTTTATCACCTCTTAAATATGGTTAGGTTTCTCCAAAAATACAAAATTTTGACCAAAATGCTGAGATAATTGCATTTTTGTGAAGGACTTTTGATCGAGATCAGATTCATAGAGATCCTTAAAACATACATGGAGTTTGAACTGTGTGACATGAGGGGTTGCGTCCGGGTTTTATAAGTTGGGTAAGAGCACCATCTGGTGGATAATAGCGGAAATATAGATTGCCGGACAAACTTGTCTTTGGCAGGGAAAGAGTTCATATGTAAAGTTGATAGTTTCACCCATTTCCAAACTTTAACAAGTAGTTTATGTTTCCATTTTAACTAGCAGTGGACTTTCACATGTTCTCACACGAATGTTGCGGATGGCATTGTGAGATGGTTGCTAGGCGGTGTCTTAAAATAATCCACCCACAAGTCCCAGTGATATTCTGGTCCCTATGGCTCAGCATTATGGGAAGCCTGTGGATTTTTCTACCGATTTGCCCACCAAATAAACAATCTGATTGAAGTAATAGCTAAACATCACTGCTTAATAGATAGAGACATATTTGAGACATCATTCATGTCTGTAGCACAAATAGTGCAGGATGAGTTATGCACTGAAGTTTAATATTTAAGGTCGTGGGTTAAGAGCGAATAGAGCAAATTAAAGCGAATAATAATAATAGCCATGCTTCCCTCAGCAACGCTAATTATTGGCAAAACAGCAAGATGTTAACGGTCAGCAAATCTCACGACGCGGCAATTTTGTAATGCCTGCGCATTCATCACCCTGCAATCAAAGCTCATTTTCAAGGGCTCACTTAGATGCTGTGCAAACAACGTTTAGGGTATTACATATTCGAAACAGCTTGAGCAAAGGTAACCCAATTATCAGTCCGTTAAAGAGTGGCTTTGAAATGAAGGAAAGAAAATAAAGACCTTCTCAGCATGTGATTGGTTCCTCCTAATGCAACACCACATTAATGAGTCCCTTGCATCTCACAGTCTCTTTCTCTTGGCTATTATGCATTTTATTCCTCTTTGGAGGATTGAGGGAGAGATTGAAGGAGAAGTTTGGAAAAACGCGAAGCCCGCCGAGTTTACGACGTCTCAGCTGTGCCTTTAACGACACCGTAAAATGGCACAATCTGGGAGCCCTCGAGAGCCGGGCCGTCGATTACTCTCACTATCAACAAGCCGAATCTGAGGCGTGCACATCAAACGCTCACTCATCACAGCCCCGCCACATGTTCCTGTAAAGAATGTTCTCTCCGAGCTCAAAATAAAAGCCATAGTCTTGTGGGAAACATAGAAATATGTCGGGGGAACCCTGAGAACGAGGGAACTTTGGGCTGAGCCATCAAAATGTTTCTAGATGTAAGAAGATCTGATTATGTTGATGAAACATGTTGTAAACACGACTGTTGTGACGCAACATTTGGCACAGGCGAAATTTCATGTCCGTTTCGATTAGTTGTGCGTTCGCTTCATTTTGCTGTAAAATCCTACCAACATTTTTCAAAACTGCAAGTGTGACGCATAAAGACTGCATGAAATCGCTTGGGGAGAACAGGTTTGTATCTTTCATCTGCTATTTTTTCATAACCAGATGAGGAACAAATCCAAGTTTAGGTCATTATTTCGCTGATTATGGTGCTTTTCACAGTTTGACAGCCCCAGGCGCCAAAAAATAAAGTGAATAATGTCAAAATTCAGATCTATGCAAAAGTCACATTGAGATTTTGGCTGGATTTACGCTGCAAATCTTGATGCCCAATTCATAGTTGTTGCCTGTATCTGATTTTTTTGATGGCCCGCTTACATCATCTTTAAAAAGCGACTTGTATCCGATATCTGCATTTACACTAAACACTTGCCAAAACAAATCAAGGTAGACATACTGACCAGGAATAGCTTAAACCACAAAGAAAGTATAATGTCGCGTTATGTAATGGACACAGACAAAATGATTATACAAGATTATAGAGCTTTATTTCTGTAACAAGACATAAAACTTCAACATCGCATTTTTAATAACGCAAGGCATGTGTTGAGATGGGAATATCCGACATGTCCGATCTTACATTGTGGTTACAAATACATGTATCCTATACATATACAATTTATTTCCACATATGAATGATGTCTGAAAACGATGAGAATATCGGAATCTTTGCGCTTTTTTCCTGCTTACACGTTCATGGGTCATATCCGATCTGTGCCACAGGGAAAAATCCTACCCAGTCTCATGCGTATAAATTCCAATTTGCCGTGCATATGATACGTACGCCAGTCCTTCCCATTCACTTAAACAGCGCATCTTTTTGTGTAGTTTTATTTATTGGTTTCTCAATTTTTTTCTGTTTCTTTAAACCATTTTTGCTTTAGGGTTAGATTTGAGATTTGCTTAAGGAGGTTATTTAATATGCAGGTTTCTTCATGTTTTTATCTAGATTTAAGCCATGGTCGCTTGGAGTTGGGGTTGGAATTGGGGTTTGGGTAAGGATGTCATTTTTATATAACAGAAAGTTGTTTTAACCCTAAACCCAAGCGAAAATTGTAAAAAAATTGCAAAACCAATAGATAAATGACAAAAAAAGATGTGCCATTTAAGCGAATGGGAATGACTGGCGTATCATATGCACGCCATAGTGGAATTTGGCGTATGTATTGCACGATTTTCACACCTTGTGCTTTTTATACGCAACTTTGTGAGACTGGGTTGAAAAATCTTAATTGAGTCACTTCAAACATGCAATGTACACGGCCTAAAGGTGGTCGCACACTGGACGAGAAGTGCAGCGCCGTGCCATGAATCTAAAAACAGAATACATTATTTTCTATGAATGTACGCACAACGGTGGCGCTTGTCGCCAGCTGTCGGCGGCTGTCCGCTGTGACTCAGGACGCTGATCAAATCCCTGTCGCACCACAGAGCGCCACTCACAGAGTTTAATATTAAATAACATCATATTTGTCCCAAATAGTTAGCGATTAACATTGGCTGCTAACGTTTATTTTGCATTTTGAGGTAGACGCTATCTGACTAAGCTTGTGCTATTTTATGTGCACTTCAGGTGTAAGATACCTCTGAGTTGTCCTACATGCAACGCGGTGCTTCTCGCCTGGGTGTGCGAACCCCCTTAACAGTTTGGACAATAACGCAATATCATGGCAAAATATGGTAAAATACGCTTATTCGTAATATTTTGTACGACGACACACATACGTTTTTACGATTTGCTTTCACCCCGTGCCTTTGGGTTCAGGGGTGGGGTTTCATGATTGTTTATTCATGATAAGTGTACGTTTTCGTACAATTTACTTTGCCAACTCGTAAAATACGTATTCCAATGAGTTCAGGCTGCAAAAGCATGCACAACAGAAGAGATGCATTAAGTGTTTGTGCTTGACTCTTATACATAGGTTTCGTCTCCTGCTGCGTTATTTGTGTGTGCTCTTCTTTGTGTGTGTATATTTAGTTTGGCTCTGTTCACGGCAGAAGGCTTCGGGTTGTTAAACAAACATTTCGCTCGTGTTTATCATTCTTAAGGAAGTGTCTTCGGGTTTGGGGAAGATGTGGACGTGGTCTTGGTCGAGCATCAGTCAACATTAGGAGATCTCCACTGGAGCCAGAACTCCTACAGAGCGACAACAACCTCACTGATAGCGATGAACTTAACAGCTATTCAGCAAAGACATTTTGATGAACAGACTCAGCTGTCATTGAAATATTACTGCTTTCACAGCAGAAGACCTGACGCCGTCGAGCTGTGCTGTAACAAAAATAACCTAAAAAAATTTACTGAAACATTCGAGTAAAGTGAGGCTTTGTCCATATTGTGGGTAGATGACAGGGCACTGTTGAGGACTTCTGGGATTGTTTTTGTGTGGATTGCAGTGGGTGTTTGCTAAGTGATTGTTTACCGGTCCAAGTAAAGAGAGCCCTCCCTCCTTCTTTCAAATGCCTATGAAATGAAATATTTAGTTGCTCCTCAACACGCCATACGGTTGGCAAAACACATTCACAGCAACAAAAATGCTGGATAAGATGCATGTTTAAGTTTAAGGTCAAAGCCCAGAGTTTAGTCAGATTTTACGTGTACATGAATAAGCGTATGTACACGATCGAATGCACAGCCTTGCAAGGCATTGTTTATTTGACTTGTGCATGACGTTCGACACATGCACATTGCAACAAAATGCAAGCATCTCGTGGGCTACACACTACATTCTCTTGTACACACATGCACGACCTACCTGTACAAAGTATGCACAGTTACAGAAATCCGACGGTCCGCCTACAGTGGATGCATACTATTCTGATAACAAAATTTGCGTCAAATGCACTGTACAGAGACCGTCGTGTATGCGTAAAGCTGAAATTTAACTTTTAGCTTTAGGAAGCGTGCACACTAAAGCCTTTACGCCCGAAGTTGTCTTATATTTTCAATTGTTTCCAATGGAAGTGCCGCACTTTTCAAAAACTGCAGTTTTTCTGCGCTAAACCTAGAGAGTTGAAAAATGTCCAACTTTGGGTGAAACGCTCAGGTCGTCAATGTCAGTTCTCACTCGGCCGTCCAGTCATAGTGGAGGATGGGTGGGACAAATATCACAACAACTACCCGGCGCATCTATAGATATGTATAAAGGCTAGATGTGTTACGGCGGAATCTCTAATATCATCACCTGGCGGCCATTTTACCACAGGCAGCTCGCTCACTCGTAGCATTGTGTTTTAATGGTGCAGGTACTTTTAAATGACCATAACTTGCTCAATTTTCTAACAATTTTCAAACGGTTTGGTTTATTACAAACGTTATTAACGTGGCTATAATTCTGGATTTTTTTGTATAAGTATGCAGTTTCATAGGTACATCTTTGACGTTTATAATAAACCAAACCATTTGAAAATCGGTAGAAAATTAAGCAAGTTATGGTCATTTAAAAGTACCTGCACCATTAAAACACAATGCTACGAGTGAGCGAGCTGCCTGTGGTAAGATGGCCGCCAAATGCAGACGTTCCACTCAATTGGCCAGCAGTGTGGGCGAGACATCTAGCCTTTATACATATCTATGGGCGCATCGCTCAATGACTGATTAACAAAGCTGAAGTATCATAGCAACCAAAGCTTTCAGCAGAAAAAAAGCTGGCAAGCGCCTACAGTCACATCCACCTGCCGTTTCAGCCACGTTTAAACGCTTTGGTGTGCACGCCCCCTTAAGGTTCATGGTTGGTTTAAACATCTTTTGCGAATGAAACTACAGTAAAAGTCATAGTGATTCTTGTTTTAGGCCTAATATGCAGTTATTAACTAATCATTACAATAATAGAAACATATTAAGAGCCCAGATGCAAAGCATGAGGGTTTTAATGGATTCTGCCAACAAACTGGTATTTCTGAATGACCTGAGGTCGGGATGAAGCGAATTTGAAGCGTAAAATACGCACCGAGAGCATTCGGATAATAGTATTATATGCTTTTGCATCTGAGCTCCTCATGTGTGACTGAGGTATTATGATGAAAAGCAAAGTATTGCTGTATTTTGGCATTTTTGGTTTAAATTTGAGTATGCAATGTTTACACCAACCAACACATGTGAATGTACTTTCTACTGTGGGAAAATGCAAACTTTTAAGAGTCTTTGATGAACATCATGTGTGATTATGTTTTGTGTTTAATTTGTTTTTATAGTTCAGATTATTGTGCAGTCACATTTGCATGTGTGCGTCAAAACAAATATAAAACTCATTTACACGGTTTGCACGAAGAAAACAACAAATATTTTGAAACGGCTCTGAGGATTTCATTTGTCCTTGCTTTAGTGCGCTCTGTTTTTTATTGTTCCTCGTCTCCTCTTTAAATACAAAAAAGACATTTCAGAACCAATTTCTGAGATTTATATCAATATTTTGTAGGTCATTTTAACTGATCTCTATTACGCTTAAGTCTTTCAACAGTATAATGCAATTATTTCCACTGTGGACTTGATAAATGTGGTTTTGCATTGATTGTGCTACACGTAAATACTGAAATGAATATAACACACTGTAGTTTTTTTTATTGGCATACAACCACATAATCATGTCGGGATATAATTTTGGGTCTAATCATGCTTGTAATCTGGAGTTTGTCTCAGTAATGATCAGAGACCCAGGACAATTGTAGATTGAAGTAAGCATGGGTTGTATTTACAAAGCTTTAAAGACCTGGTTTTGCTTACTGACTGGAGCCAGAAATGTTGTGAGACATGTGGTTATGCCCATTTAAGCCCCTCATATCTAAAGCTAACATCAAATTAATTTAACTTATTTTGGGGAAAAGTGATGCATTCTCATTTAAAATACTTAGACCAGCCTAACCCCATAACCCACACATGCACAGCAACTTTGGCTTGACCAACTGCATGCATTTTGGGTGACTATTTGTTTGTGTGACCAATGGGGGAATTTAGTAAAATGTAATTTCTATATTTTTATTATAGGTAGATTCGTGAAATAGGAAAAATTATACTTCATCTTGTAAAACAAACAAATGTGGTGTCCAAGTATAGATATACTGTATTGAAACCAAAGTTTTCGTAACTTGATTTCAAAAACCAAATGCTATCCCACACTTAAAGTTGTGTCCGAAACTGATTCCAGACCAGTGGCTCATTCGTATCCTTATGTTTGTGTGCTTCAGATGAATGATTAGAGTCTTGAGGTTTACTGTTTGCTCTCATGAGGCACGGCGGTTTCTCTCGCTTTGATCAAAGGCATTTTTGTAGGTAAACTCACACTAACTGGTAGCGGTAATTTCCCCCCGCCATCACGCACACGCAGCGCCTCTTTAAAACTGCAATGACTGTCGCCATTAATTTCCCCTTAAGAAAAGCAATAAAGCATTTAAATAAGAACAGCAATGGCAGAGAATAATAAATGTGCATCCTGTTTAAGGGGCAAACATTAAGAAGGAAATAGATGTTTTTAACCTGTCCCAGTGTCTACTTGAAAGCCCATTAGTGTTGCAACCCAGAACAAGAAGTTTAGAAGAAAAAACACAGACGAGTACTGGGACATCTGCTGTGTTACAGTCAGAGACCTCTTTTGTTTTTTCTTGCTGATGTGAAAATGTCAGTATACTTTGTTCTGCCAGAATTTCCAACGGGACATTACACAAATGGAATAATCCGTTATATGAAATAAAATTAATGCTTTTGCAAGACACGGTAAAAATGGGACTCCTGGTTACAATTTTTTATTTGTTGATCTTACTTGATGAATGCACATCAGTGATCATAAGTAAATATGTGGTGACATTTTCTTTATAGCTTAAGGCCATAGGTGCGGTTAACTTTTTTCTCCGGTGGGTGCTCGGCACAACAACGCGCAACACTTAAGTTGCTTAGCAATGGCAGACGCCCAGGCGCTTTATGAAGGATGAATTTTCTGCACAGTTTTAGACACTAAATATGAAGTGCCCCTTATTTAGCTTATTTATCAGAGCATTGTAGATATTACACCAATCAGAGAGGCTCCCGAAATTCAAAAGGGTTTTGTTTAAAATTAATTGAGCATGTCTGCCATTTCAGTGGGAATCGGCGCCTATGCTTAAGGTTATGTAAATAGCATGCTTACAGGCATAAAATGAGTTGATCCTTGCTACTCCTTGTCCGAAGTCTTGCACGTTGTAATGGGGATGGGGCATCCTTGTTCTACAGAACATCTGATTGGTCAAAATCATGTTGAGTGCAATCTGAGTCATCAATATTTTTGGTCTGTAATCTAACAAAATGCAGACTGTAAAATGCATATATCTGCAAAAAGTGAATAAACTCAGATTATAAATGGTCCAAGCCAACACATGTGGACCAAAATAAACAAAACTCCATAATGCATAAAATCATAAATGCTCGAATTGGGCATGCCTGAATTTAAAGAGTCATCTATGCAATTTTTTTGAAGTAAATTGATAAAAAATTGTCTTATTTTACAAAATAACGTTATGCATGCATTTGGCCCCGCTGGCGGGTCTGTAGAGTTTAATTAAAGGAATATTCAATTTTCTTAAAAGAAAAATCCAGATAATTTACTCACCACCATGTCATCCAAAATGTTGATGTCTTTCTTTGTTCAGTCGAGAAGAAATTATGTTTTTTGAGGAAAACATTGCAGGATTTTTCTCATTTTAATGGACTTTAATAGAGCCCAACATTTAATACTTAACTCAACACTTAACGTTTTTTTTCAACGGAGTTTCAAAGGACTATAAACGATCCCAAACGAGGCATAAGGGTCTTATCTAGCAAAACGATTGTCATTTTTGACAATAAAAATAACAAATATACACTTTTAAACCACAACTTCTCGTCATGTAGATCCGGTCGTGATGAGCCAGCTGACCCCACGCAATACGTCATGACGTCAAGAGGTCACAGAAGACGAACGCGAAACTCTGCGCCAGTGTTTACAAGCGTCTTAAAAGGGGACCGTTCCTACGTTGTTGTATGTCAACTGATACTAATTAATATCTTTGTGGCAGTTTATTGTTTAAAATGGTCCGCAAATGTGCGTTTTATATATGTAACACATGACCTCCCTACGTCACTATGCATTTACGTTAGGTCGCGCTGGACCGCGGACTTAGACGAAAAGTTGTCGTTTAAAAGTACATATTTTTAATTTTTCTTGTCAAAAATAACAATCGTATTGCTAAATAAGACCCTTATGCCTCCTTTGGGATCGTTTATAGTCCTTTGAAACTCTGTTGAAAAAAACTGTTAAGTGTTGAGTTAAGTATAAATGTTGGGCTCTATTAAAGTCCATTAAAATGAGAAAAATCCTGCAATGTTTTCCTCAAAAAACATAATTTCTTCTGGACTGAACAAAGAAAGACATCAACATTTTGGATGACATGGTGGTGAGTAAATTATCTGGATTTTTCTTTTAAGAAAATTGAATATTCCTTTAAAGGGGACATATCATGAAAATCTGACTTTTTCCATGTTTAAGTGCAATAATTTATTCCCCAGTGCTTGTATAAACCTAAAAAATATGAAAAAGATCAACCCAGTAACTTAGTTTTGGTAAACCATTCTCTGCAAGCTTGTGAAAAAATAGGTCATTGAAATATGGATCCTCTTGTGATGTCAGAAAGGTATAATACCGCCCCTTAATCTGCACTAATCTAACCACAACACTGCCATTTAGTGCAGAGATCAGCTCATTTGCATTTTAAAGACACACCCAAAACGACACATTTTTGCTCACACATTCAAAGTGGTTATTTTAACATGCTATAATAAATTATCTGTGGGGTATTTTGAGCTAAAACTTCACATACGTACCCTGGGGACACCAAAGATTTATTTGACATCTTAAAAAAGCATTGCGAAATGTCCTCTTTAAATAAAAAAGTTAGCGCTGTAACTGGCGGTACAAGTAAAAAGTTAGCAAACAACAGAATTAAATTGCATTGTTTACCTAATGTTCATCTCATTTGTCTGCCAAAACGCAAGTTTGCCTACAAAACTTTATGGAAATGTTTACCAGGAGTTTTTCTATCTGTCTCGGAAAGCCTATTCTACGTTCTTTAATCTTAACCTTGTACAAAAAAAAAAGAAAAAGATCGTAAGTGCCTCATATATTACCCAAATCAGCCTCCTGTCGTCCAGGGTGGATTGTGCCGCAGCCCTGAGCGTTAGCCCACAGTTTGTTTGTTTATGTTAGCTCAGAGAGAGAGGAATCACGGCTCTTTCTGCACAGCTGCACGCCCCATCCGCCACAGGGTCAACAGCCTCGCTCTGATTGGTTGCAGCCCGATCTGAATTGCAAAGAAAACACGGTTTCAGAGAAGCAGTAAGGTTTGATAATCATAATAGATGTTAAAGTCTGGCTCAATCAAATATCGTCTTAACCCTTCCACCTCTACATAATCATCCAGCAAGATTAGAAAAGCGTAATCGTTCAAGTAACTCGTCGACTTTCATCGAAGCAGCTGAGAAACGTTGCGCAATAATTTTTCACAGTGAGATCTATTGACTTAGATGTCAGATAATTGCTTGTTTGAATGCGTGTGTTCTGTGTTGAATTGTGGGTCCCTGATAAGGTAAGGTTTTAAACAAACAGATATTTATTTGTTCGCTTGAACATCCACATTTCGTTCACTCAATGAAAAGAACACCCCTTAAGCCATAAAACAAAAAGAGATCTCATCGATGTTAACTAAGTAAACAGGGTCAAATAACATTACAACAAACAAATATAACAAGCACATCGATTGACAATACACCCTTCCCTGGCGATAACAGAAACAATTGCGAAACAGTTGTTATTAACATTAACTAATAACAACAATTTACAATGAATGTGCAAATGACCGCAGTGCATCATGGGAAGTAAAAGGATGAAAATGTAGCATCTAAAAAATGTATACATTGAGCCCGAATGTGGTTAGAAACTATTGTCAGATTTGGCTCCAGGGCTCTGTAGGTGGACATGTTTTATCCTCTCGACTCGATCTCGACCCTTCAAAGACTCGGTCTTGACTTGGACTCGGCAACACACTATTAGTTTTCCAACTTTGCATCGTACTATGGTGGCTATTCAGCGCGTTACTTCATTGTAAACTTGTCATGGTTTTTTTGCTTGAAAAAGTGCTATAGGTCATTAAAATTAATGTAACGATATATTTTTATGTAATGCAAATAACTTTCATTCCTTTGCAGCCAAAGTGAACTATTTTCTTGACATTCACGTATGAAAAAAAGAGTTTTTTCTGATTGACACAAGCTGAAAACACACTGCATGAACCACTGGACCCCACTGTTTGTGGTTATCTTTTTTTATTACATTACCAGAAATTTTGACTTTCTACAATAAAGATATAAAATCTAAAAAAATGATATCTGATATTTCCCTGGTGAACCTTTTGTTCGTATGATGGATTGGTCTCTTTTCTTAAGAGCTACTTGGCAGGTCACATTATCAAATTGTGCCGTGTGCTTTATATCAACTTTGACAGAAAAATGATATATTCCCATACTGTATATTTTAGCACAGTTATGGATTTTACGATGTATGAATGGCCTCGCAGAAAAAAACATTCCCAAAAATCTTGAATTTGGCCAACTGCAGTGAGTTTTCGGCAGTTTTATGACACCTGCTGCGCCTCACTTGTTTCCCTTGCAGAGGAAAAAAATCGGATCAATGCTGTTCACGTAAATACAGCTCAGTCGTACACTGTTGGAAGAAGACGGTTTCCACATTTGCATGAAGAAGAGAAACTCAAATTTATTTGATGCAATGTCGACCACGTCATTCTCATCCGTGCCACAGTCAATCCCACAATCCAGGATTGCGACCTCAGACTTGCACATAGAAATGAATTGAAAATGCTTGTATACCTTTACTTAAACAGTCTCTCTTTTGCATTCAGAGCATCTCAACTTGGCAAATCTTGTTGTGAAAACATTGCAGGCCCTCACAACTATACAGTATCTTTGCTAAAATGGGTTCAGACACTGAACTCAAACTCTTTCCAATACAAACAAACATTGCAAGGTTATGCGAGTCACATTTCCTATTAAGTGATTGATTTAAATTAATTATTTTATACAAACCTAATTTATTTTATGAAAACAACCTTGACATTTTTGAATTATTATTATGTACAAATGTTAAAATTTGTCTGATTTTAACATTATAATATGACGATATAACCAATATTACTATAGTATAGTTTGTATGTAGTCTACTGTCAAATGTCACACTAAATGACATTACATAATATACACTCAACTAAAGTATTATTAGGAACACTATACTAATACTGTGTTTGACCCCCTTTTACCTTCAGAACTTCCTTAATTCTACATGGCATTGATTCAAGAAGGTGCTGAAAGCATTTAGAAATGTTGGCCCATATTGATAGGATAGCATCTTGCAGTTGATGGAGATTTGTGGGATGCACATCCAGGGCACGAGGCTCCCGTTCCACTACATCCCAAAGATGCTCAATTGGGTTGAGATCTGGTGACTGTGGGGGCCATTTTAGTACAGTGAACTCATTGTCATGTTCAAGAAATTATCCTGCTGGAAGTAGCCATCAGAGGATGGGTACATGGTGGTCATAAAGAGATGGACATGGTCAGAAACAATGCTCAGGTAGGCCGTGGCATTTAAACGATGCCCAATTGGCACTAAGGGGTCTAAAGTGTCCCAAGAAAACATCCCCCACACCATTACACCACCACCAGCAGCCTGCAAAGTGGTAACACGGCATGATGGATCAATGTTCACATTTTGTTTACGCCAAATTCTGATTCTAACATCTGACTGTCTCAACAGAAATCGAGATTTATCAGACCAGACTAGGGCTGGGATAAACGATTATTTTTTAAACGATTAATCTAGCGATTCTTTTTTCGATGCATCGATTAATCTAACGATTCATTCTATCAGTCCGATTCGACTTCGATTCGATTCGATTCTCGATTATTTCCCCATTAATTAACTAATAGCAATATATAAATGTTGATTTACATATCTGAATGTAAACATTTCAATTTATGTTTATTGCTCTTAAAATTTCAAAATAAAAAAAGACTATACAAGTGCAAAATAATGCATTCTTAGTCAGAGTAGCATTCAATAAAGCGTTTTCAGAGCATACTGTGCAGTTTAGTAACAGTATAAAAATCTCAAGTTCACACATTCCTTTATATTACATGCATTTATGAGCAAAACCTCTTCATGTGCCTTTTGATGGTCAGTGTAATTCATTTAACTTGATTTGTTTAATCCACACTGTTTTCGTGCTGTTCTAGTCCATGTAATGACAGATATAAACAGAATTAGACTTAAGAAGCACAAACATTATTAAATCTCTTTCTCTTAAGTTTATTAAGATAGATGAGGACTCATTTACTGCTGTACAGAGAGTGAATGAAAGCGCAGTCTTCTGGCAACAGTGTGTTTTTACATATTTCATTGCTTTCTGTTACATTGCTCAAAGTCATGACTGTTTAAAACACACTTGGCATCACATTCATGATTTTATGGTAAAATGACACTCTTTCGCGTCAATCCACGAGCATTTAAACCATAAACAAAGCACTTTCACTTTAATTTAGCTTGAGCAGCGCAGCAGAAACGACGCAGAAACGATCGCAGCACTGCCACAACAGCGCCGCGAGCTTGCGCTGCTCATGCAGCGGGGTGCATGCTTCCTAACATGGGCGCCGAAAAAAACATGCGTCGCTTACGCACTGCTCACACTTGCTGTGAAACCGGCGTGGACTGGAGCCACTCGCGTTGCTACTACTATACGGCGACACCTTTTTGGGTCTGACGAATCGACGCGCATATTTTGCGTCGACGTATTTTTTGCGTCGACGTCGTCGATTACGTCGACGCGTTGTCCCGGCCCTAGACCAGACAACATTTTTCCAGTCTTCAACTGTCCAATTTTGGTGAGCTTGTGCATATGTAGCCTCTTTTTCCTATTTGTAGTGGAGATGAGTGGTACCCGGTGGGGTCTTCTGCTGTTGTAGCCCATCCACCTCAAGGTTGTGCGTGTTGTGGCTTCACAAATGCTTTGCTGCATACCTCGGTTGTAACGAGTGGTTATTTCAGTCAAAGTTGCTCTTCAGCTTGAATCAGTCGGCCCATTCTCCTCTGACCTCTAGCATCAACAAGGCATTTTCGCACACATGACTGCCGCATACTGGATGTTTTTCCCTGAGCAGATTGTGAAATACTCAGACCGGCCCGTCTGGCACCAACAACCATGCCACGCTCAGAATTGCTTACATTACCTTTCTTTCCCATTCTGACATTCAGTTTGGAGTTCAGGAGATTGTCTTGACAGGACCACACCCCTAAATGCATTGAAGCAACTGCCATGTGATTGGTTGATTAGATAATTGCATTAATGAGTAGATAATTGCATTAATGAGAAACTGAACAGGTGTTCCTAATAGTCCTTTAGGTGAGTGTATACATGCAACATTCAGTAATTAAAAACCTTAACGTATCCTAGTTTGAGTACTTATATGCCCAATCACTGCATGTTAGTGTAGCTTTGTGATAACTAGCCCCGGTCTTGGCTATATATGGAAAGATTGTTGTAGTCATAAATATCTGTATGTGCATATGTCAAATCAAATAAATTTAGCTTCGCATATTTACCAGGACAAATAATCTGTGTCAAATGATCTATTTAATGCATCCTATGTCTGAGAAATGTGTCTTTTACACTAAAAGAAGGTGAAAGGTTATGCAAAAACAGACAGGCAGGTGGAAAAATTAATATCCCTCCTTTGCAAAGTAGGCTTGTTGAAAAGACAGAGAGTGAGAGCAGATTCAACAGCACAGATTTCGTCCATCTGCTTCTGATTTAATACTGAGATGTGAGAGAAGATTGTTCTGGAATAATTCCCCGCGGGTCAGCGCTGGTTCTGCTCGATCTGCCCCCGTACAAGGCACAATTTAGTACAGTTGGTCCAAGTATTAACACAAACCCTCAACTCCAGGAAGTTCTAAAGAGTCTGAGATTAAAGCGGTTCTGCTAAGTTTAGCTCAAATCTAGCGATGTTAGTCGGGTGCTCTCACCCTAAATTCTGTCTTACCGCACAGTGTCATGTCAAGGCACGAAAGATCAAGTTTATCAGGTCATGTTGTTGAGCTGTGGGGTATGCGGAGGTCTTAAAGCGGAAAGATAACATGACAAAAATGAATCAGGAAGCATATAGGGGTCTATACAAATATGTGAGGCGTACCACTCACACCTACAGATTTACAAAATCAAATCCTTAAAAGGATGTTCAATATGCTCCAGAATAATAATAAAAAAAAATGGAAAGGTTGCTGTATCAGGAATATCTTCAGTGTTATTTCTAATAAAAAGAAACATTAAACAGCATCTTATAAAAGTGGTCAAAAATATTTATGAAATGTTTTTATAATGAAATAATATTTTGGCAAGATAAATATCTTTTTATTAGAGTTGCAATAAAATTGAGCAAGTTGTTAAAAAAATTCATTGTTGCATAAATCAAACTTCGCCACTAAACTTTAAATAATACTGGAAATATAAAGTTTTCTGTGTGTTTGTTTGTAAAAATAAAACAAGCTGCAGATACTGAAAGGTTTGGACTTGCATTCTAGCATGCTACGTAATGCACAGTATGTAATGTATAATGCATACTATTTTGTGCACTATGGAAACAATAAATCTTTCTTAACACTTTCACAACATGAACACATTTTATAAAAAAAAAAAAAATTGGTACAAAAATGTATACATATCTCTACCATATTAAGAGCTTTTTAAAAGGTACTGCCCTATTGACTGGGACCATTTCTTGATCCTTTTTGTCAGAATATTGGCATGGTGCACAATATGCATGCTGCCTAAATAAATTAGTAGTGTGATAGCATAAGTCCTAGCAGTTTGTCTAGCAGTAATCTGAAATAAAATACATAAAGCAGGGATTTCTGCCATCCAAAACAGACAGTAAGTTTACATATTTCTTATATGGCTGGAAAAGCATTTCAATATGGACCACACAGATTTTACTGTATGAAAAATACTTCTTGACAGAAGCAGCATGTCCCTCACTAAAGCCTCATCGAATATCTCGCTATAATGCATACATAATCGTTATCACTAGTATTACAGAAAATCATGAAAATAACCAAGAGACATGTACCCCTTCACCTTTATAAAAAAAAATAATTGCCTCTGTAAGGTCATCTACCCTGTCAGATATAATTTAACTTCATATATTGTAAAATCTGACACAATGACCCCTTAAAATATAGCTTACTACAGGGAACAATATACTCTCGCCTTAAGGGCGTGTATACTGCCCTTCCTTTATGAAGTCATGTTCCAAAGGTGCCAAAATTAATATAACAAAAGATAGTAAAAATAAGAGTTTTTTTCTAATGTCACCACTCACAATATTGCAAGAACAGTTTTATGTCCACATCTTGCAAATGTTAAATTAAATATGGCAATCCAACATATAAGCTTTCTTTTCTCATACAAATGCTTCCAAAATGAACAGTGCTGTAACACTTCAAGTCACAGATATCAAAGAAAAAACTCTTAAAGGGAAAGTTCACCCAAAAATTAAAACTTACACAAAGTCAGTGGCGGCCGGTGACTTCTTTTTTTCGAGGGCGCACGATGCAAAGTTCATCACAATGTATGTAGCCCGTCATTTTTGTGGTTCCTTTTTTGAAAATAATGTGTTCTGCGCATCTAGTGATCATATGTGCCTCACATGTCTTGTCAAAATAAGTGCCTGCTGCAGACGCATCTAAAGGGTTTATGATAAAAGAGATGCTCGCATTTGTTAAGGGAGTGTCTTGCGTCTATTTTGTGAACGTGAGCGTCTCTTTTATCATAAACGGTTTTGACGCGTGTGCAGCAGGCACTTATTTTGACAAAACACATGATGCACATGGTTCACATGACGCAACAAACACATATTTTGAAAACACAAGCAACACACATTACACTTTTGAATTTGCGCTCCTCGGATGAGCAGTAATGAGCCGCCACTGCTCAAAGTCATAATTTGCTCCCCCTCTTGTTGTTTGAACCATATATATATATATATATATATATATATATATATTTATACATATATATATTTATCACGGTCCAATGCAGTATTAGGGCAGGTTCACATATATGGCGTCTTTTGCACACTCAAGTTTGTTATTTCAAATGTAGGCGCGCGGTATGCACGCTCATAATGGAAGTGACGCAATCGCAACCCGCACGTGGTGTGACGTGCACGTGGTGCGACAGGCTTGGACCTGTCCGAACCGCATCAAGTTAAAAACATCTCAACTTTTCAGAATACTGCAAGTGCACTGCCAGGTCATGTGACAAGAACCTACGCGCCAAGCATTATCCACCCGTTTTAGGCGCGACATGTAAACGGCCCCTTAACCAGTTTCACCAAGTGTGCTGTGAACACTTTAAAACTGGGGATGCAGATTGCTTTTCATGTGGATTAAATTAGGGGTGGGCCAATCCGATATTCTATATTGATATTAGTCCGATATTGGCGAAAATGGCCGGATCGAATATTGTAGAATGATTACATTTTAAAGCCAGGGTTTTGTTTATCGCCTGTCAATATTAAGATATTTTTATTATGAAAATAAAGGGGTGGTTTCCTGAACAGAGATTAGCTTAAAGGAGACATATCATGCTAAATCCACTTTCTTAGCTCTTAAATGCATTTTGTTGTATATTTGTAGTGTTTAGAAGTACATAAAAGTTGAAATTAGTCTCTTCAGGTGCTTTGTTGATATCTTTATATTCTGTTTTGGTCATATTTTCCAACCGGTTCTGATTTTTCTATTATCTATTACGTTTCTTGAACAATTACGTCACAGTATTTGCAGCGGAACTGCCAAATAAGGACATCGACTTCCAGCCCAACACTACGAGCAATCCGCCATTTTCAATTTCTCGCTGCGATATTGTAGTCCAAGCTCAAGGATGCAGAAGTTACGAGAGAGTAAATCAAAATGTTCGGTTGTTGAACCTGTGCCTGGTTGAGTTTTATTTTTCACGGAAATGTCATTTTTTAGTGCGCAGGATAACTATTTCACTAACCTCCACCAGTATAAAGTAGGATTTGCCGATAGACTTCGTCTGATTGAGGGGTCAATTACTTCTATGTTTGGAGACGACGAGCAGAGCACTTCGGTAAGCTGTAAATAACTTTAAAAACAGTAAAGTACACGGTTGTCATGGTTTAGCAGTGCTGTTTCTCAATCCGAAGGCTGCAGCCTGCATGTCGCATGTGGTCATCAACCCGGGATTAAGTTATAGCATATTACAACAACTTACAATTAACTAAGAATAATAGTCAACTTTATAATTGTTAATATTCTGAAATAAGACAGCCGGCATTAACACACCATTGCGATACCTCCATATGAAGACGTTGTTCTGCAGGTTCGTCGTCTTCATTTTCATCTCGCTCCATTTCTGACTCTGGCGCAAACATATAAGGCGGGATGGACAAGTCTTCCGTTGTTGACATTTTGTGAATAACGAGTAAATAAAAAGTTTCTGTGCCGCTAGATAATCGTATCTCTGCTATAAAACTGCAAAAATGGCTGAACGGGGTGGAGTTTAACCGAGTGTCATCTCTGCAACCTGGAGAGGGGGCAGGGTATGACGTGCATTTAAAAAGACAGTACCAAAACGAGTTGCTCTCAGATGCACATCAGAAAAGGGGTAAAAAAGGGGCCTGTGGAGCTATAATAATGAGGAATTCAGACCCAAGCATTGCAGTTTCGCTTTATATAGACCACAAATAGATGATTTATATGTAAAAAGGACTAATTTAAAAGCATGATATGTCTGCTTTAAGCAAGGACTAGGCCTAAGTTTAATTATATGAAAATATAACTAGTCATAACAAACATGCCTTACTAAAAACATTACTTGTGTGCATTTTGAGGCACCACAAAGGGCACTGATGTATTTTAAGATATGTCAGTGTAAGTTGTTTTTTTTAAGTTTGAAAACTCTTAAATTTATTTTAGTCTAGTACTAGTCAAACCGCCCCAATGTGTTGGCATTTGGGGGAGAGTCATTGGTCTAGATTTAATTGGCCATTGGGTTGGTTTTGTTTCGCAAATCTGGCAACCCAACACAATAATTGTAAAACTATGATAAACCACAATGAAAGTGTTTGCTAACACAACAGGGATTTCCCGGACAGGAATTAGACTAGTCCTAAAATAAATGTAAGAGCTGTCCAAACTGAAAACAACTTGCACTGACATATCTTAAAATACATCAGTGCCCTTTGTTTTGCCTCAAAAAGCACACAAGTAATGTTTTTAGTAAGGGATGTTTGTTAAAACTAGTTATATTTTCCTAATTAAACTAAGGTCTAGTCCTGGCTTAAGCTAATCCCTGTCCGGGAAACCACCCAAAAAAGTTACTATAGTTTAAAAACCTGTAATATTAAGTTAATACATAAAAACAAAACTTGTTTACTTCTGAAAGGTTTTTTCCGGAATACAAATATATTCGGGAATATAAATCTCTACGGGGTTTACGAACCAGAGGCAGCGCA
The DNA here is from genome assembly GCF_030506205.2 of Paramisgurnus dabryanus. NCBI lineage: Eukaryota > Metazoa > Chordata > Actinopteri > Cypriniformes > Cobitidae > Paramisgurnus > Paramisgurnus dabryanus. The sequence continues at coordinate 32,889,393 of NC_133343.1, read as the reverse complement.
ATGTCATGGTATCCTGGAAAAGTGACGTCTGGACCATTTCAAAATGGCGGATGTGTCTGCATATAGGGAGCGGTCGAATGATAAATCTATGTGTATACATATCTATGGTTTGAACCCCCATAAACAACTCTCTTTGTGACCGAGGCAACAATCCTCTACCAAATAGAAACAACAAAACACTTCAAGCTTCAATAGGACCCAAAAGTCTGCCTAAACAACAGTTCAGGTACACCGGATGTCAGGTACAGAGATCAAGACTTTCATCAAGTAGTCGTTTTTTTTTTACCAAACCCTTTTGTATCCCTTTAGGACACTTAAACTACACGACACGAGTCGGGTTGAGTTATTTGTTTAACACTTTTTGCTCTTTTTAAAGCTCGAAGAGGTGGTCACTCCCACAGTAACCCAAAACAACACTTTCTTTTAAAAACAAATCTTGGGTTCTGAAGAACATTGAAAGACATTGGGGATCAAATGACATGAGGGTAAATAAATAATGAAGTCTTCTAGCATCCTCAGATATTACATTATTGCACAAAGCTTGTTGGATCTTATTTGTTTTATGAACATAAATAAAGCATTAAGCATAAAGTATTAAGAGCTTCTATCATAATTACAGAATTTAAATGTGGAAACGTTTTAACATCCAACTGCTATTTGGAAATGTAATAATCAATAAACATAATGGCAAATAAACTAAGTCTACCGACTGCCTCTCTTTGGCGCTTCCATATGAACTGTACCGAAATGTTACGCTCCATTAGTTCAAAACCAAACATTTTTCCCTCTCTGTTTAAGCAAGCCTGAAGAAAACCTCTCTTTTATTATGCTTAATAATCCTCATTAGGAAATGAATACCTTAACTCCAGGAAACCTCTTCAATAATCCGCAGCATTCCAAGACATAAACAAACCTTGCGGTTGCGACCTGGGAGGCTTTGTTGCGTTGCCAGAAATTCCCCTGGATCCTGAAAGGTTTTGTTGCGCTGGAATAAGAAATAGCGCAGCAGGAAGTTGTTTATTGTTTTGTTGGTTGGCGAGTTCTTGTGGTGTTCGGAGACCCCAGAGAGCGATGTAAGGATTACAGGAGATTTAGTCAATGTGGAAATGTGGAAGACCAGCAGGGAGACGGGTTTGCTTTTCAGACCACACGCTCACCGCAGGTGGTTTTTAAAAGAAAGTTAAATCAAATCTGTCTTCCTAAAAAAGTATTTTTTTACTTTTATTCTCTGGTTCCTTTGAGAACGAGTGAAGAACTTGTAAATGACAGTAAACATTGTGTTCATGTTTAAAAGTTTCAAGCTGGGTGGTGTAATTTATAGTGACTAAAGATCTGGGGTTAAGAGCCGTTGATGGAAAGCCTGTAGGTTCAAGCACGTCAAGGTTTAACCTATCGCTGTTATGCCCTCGAGTGAGGCATTTAACCCCAAGATAATCCTGAGAGACATTAATATGTCTTCTGTAAATCTCTTCGGGAAACAATGTCATCTAAACGATGAATCATTTATTTTTATTAAAAGCGACCACCACTAAACTGACACCAACTTGTATTAATGATGAAGGTTACATTTATGGAATCCGTACTCTTTGAATGTGACTGTCTAAATCGCTATGAACCGAACGAACTTCAGCCTGCATTTTTTTTTGTAACCACCTATAAACATTTGCGGCCAACGTGAATTGAGATCCAAAAAGATGATGTCATCAATTCTCATTTCGTGACTTCATCGCTACTCAGCAGAAAGCAGATGCACTTTACCTTTCCGTTCTCGCATTGTGTAAGGAGGAGACACGCAAGAGATAAAACATCTGCTTTTGCTTAATGCTCATGACGTTGACCCAACTGAATCCAGATCAGCGTTCCCAAACTGGATTCAACTTGTGTGATTTTAATCCAGGGCAGGAAGCTCGGGTCAATTAATCGGTCAGGGCATGCTGTGTCTTCTGGGAGTGAACAACAACAGCACAAATACCAAACTTTTGGTTTCTTGTTTGTGTTAATTAATCTAATCAATCAACCATTGCGGGTTTAATTGTGACAAAAAAATGTGTGCCAAACAGTCGTCTCGATATTAAAAAGTACCCATTGCATTATTTGCACAGGGTGTAGTGTATCTACTGTACATCAACAACATCTCATTTCTGACCACATCAAGCGCATTTGCCGTCCCTCGGGGTTTAACCTGTTTATTTCCATTGTGATACAATTACAAAGATACTCGGTTTCTCAGAATCTATGTGGTCCTGGTGATGACATGTTTATTTTCAAATCTCTTGGGAGCAAGTGGTCACTCAGCAGCAACGTAGATTGGCACGGCGTCCCGTCCCTAAAGAATCAAAACCCTACTGGGCAGGCAACAAAACTGTGTATAATAAAATTTCTGGTTCTGACCCATGGTTATTGAAGCATGCTGGGGGCTTTAATCAGGCTCGGCCAATGAAAACAAAGATTTAGTTCAGGTTGTCAGAGCAGAAATGTTCACAGATCACTTGCAAAACATCCCAAACAATATGTGAAAGGAAAACAGCATTGTATTATGCTTCTGGTTATTTTCTGATTGTAAGTGAGCACTGGTGTCAAATGCCCACATACTCGAGTTGTACTAGGTTTAGCATGCATTTTTAATTTCTCTAACTTATTCATCAACAGTTAGAAAACTACGTTCAGCAAAATGTGAAGACTGGGATGGTGCACATCCAGGCTGATGCAGTTCATAACCAGACGGCCACTATGTTGGAGATCGGCACAAACCTTCTCTCACAGACCGCTGAACAGACCAGAAAACTCAATGTTGTGGAGGCCAAGGTAACCTGAACAGCAATCACTTCATCAGTGTATACAGTAGATCGAAAATTATTTATATAAATTCAAATAGCAATTATTACAATTAAACATAGCAACTGAGATTTGAAAACCAAATGATAAATATCTGTGTAATCATTGCATTGCATTTTGCAGGTTATGAACCAGACAACAAGAATTGCAATTCAGTTATTAGAGAATTCACTCTCAACAAATAAACTGGAGAAGGAGCTTATAACACAGATTTCAGAAATTTCAAAACTCAGAGACAAAAACAGGTAAGAGTTTCATGAACATTTTCGTATGAGCATACAAAGAAAGGGTAGAACCTGAAACCCTATTAAACCATAAGGGTCTCGCAATCAAGCCGTTTTCATTTTCTTGTCAATGTGACATCACATTGCCCAAGCCACGCCCATGACGGCTGACAGAATCTGCCGTATTAGCATAGGTTGTACGCTGTCCACCAATGTCTTCACGCTTGGGCAACCAAGGTTTTTGGTGTTTGGCAGTGTTGGGCTAGAAACTCAAAAAATGTAATATGTTACTCATTACTACACTGCAAAAAATTATTTTCAAGAAAAGATTTTCTTAGTATTTTTGTCTTGTTTTCAGTAAAAATATCTAAAAATTCTTAAATTAAGATGCTTTTTCTTGATGGGTATAAATGTAAGTGATTTTGTGCATTAAACAAACAAAAAAGCAATTTTTTCTTGATTTTTCTTGAATTTTGTGTTTAAAAAAATTTTTAATATTTTTTTGCTTACCCCATTGGCACATTTTTTTGGCTTGTTTTATGCACAAAATCACTTAAATTTGATATTTTTGGTCTAAAAACTAGACTTATTTTCTTGGGTTGTTTTGCTCATCAAGAAAAAGCATCTTAAATTAAGAATTCTTAGATATTTTTTACTGAAAACAAGACAAAAATACTTCGAATTTTTTTTCTTGAAAATAATTTTTTGCAGTGTAGTTACTCCTTTCGGTAACACTTTATTTCGATAGTCCACTTTAGACATTTTACTAATTATAAGTAACTTTGGTAACGCTTTAGATTACAGCCCGGAAAGTACTACGTAAGTACAGTGAATTTACAGCGTATGTTTCTGTAATTATAGTTTACTTATGAAGTACGTACGTGTAATTATAAGGGAACAATTTATAATATTTGGGGAACAAAGGGGTAACAACCAGGAAAAATACAAATAATATATGCAGTAAAGTACTGCGTAAGTACAGCGAATTTACAGCGTATGTTTCTGTAATTATAGTATACTTATGAAGTACGTACGTGTAATTATAAGGGAACAATTTAAAATATTTGGGGAACAAAGGGGTAACAACCAGGAAAAATACAAATAATATATGCAGTAAGTATTTTAGATTACTAAACAAAACTTAAAATTCAGTTAATGTGTTTATGCTATTTATTAGTACGATACAATTTATTTAGAATTTTCAATAAAGGTTACTTACCTTAAGAAAGAAAAAGAGTACAGGAATTTGTTGGGTCATCAAGTTAAAAATAGGCAAGGCAACTTTGGTGAAAACAAAGCAAGCAAAACTAGAACTACACTCTTAGAACAAATGTGTTAAAAACAACACATTAGTGTTGATTCTGGGACGACACACTAAATGCGTTGTCCCAAAATCCACCCATCTATGTGTTATTATGGAAAAAACACATTTTGTGTTAATTTTAACACAACTTGTGTTATATTTTAACACAACTTGTGTTATATTTTAACACAACTTGTGTTATATTTTAACACAACTTGTGTTATATTTTAACACAAAATCAACACAAAATGATATATAATGTGTTGAAATTACACATAATGTGTTAAAAACTTAACACACAAAGATGTGTAAAAAATTAACACATCCTTTCTAAGAGTGCATTTTCTGTAGTTACTGTTTTGTGTTGTTACAGTCTAAGTCAAAATTATTTACCCCCTTGTTTCACGTAGTTACAGAGTAAGTACAGAATCTGCGGGCTGTAAATTAAAGTGGCACTTGTTACCCCCTTGTTTCATGTAGTTAAAGAGTAAATACAACATCTGCGGGCTGTAAATTAAAGTGGCACATGTTACCCCCTTGTTTCACGTAGTTAAAGAGTAAATACAACATCTGCGGGCTGTAAATTAAAGTGGCACTTGTTACCCCTTTGGTCCAAAAAAATTATAAATTGTTCCCTTAAAATTACATGTATGTACTTTATAAGTACATTATAATTACAGAAATGTATGCTATAAATTTGCTGTACTTGCGCAGTTTTTATTTGTTAGTATTATTTGTATTTTTCCTGGTTGTTACCCCTTTGTTCCCCAAATATTATAAATTGTTCTCTTATAATTACACGTACGTACTTCATAAGTAAACTATAATTACAGAAACATACGCTGTAAATTCGCTGTACTTACCCAGTACTTTCCGGGCTGTAATCTAAAGCGTTACCGTAACTTTGCAACTAATTATCAACTACCCATCTTTAGAGAATTTGTATACTGTCTGCTTAATATCTACTAACACTTTATTGTGATGATATGTCAACAGACATTCAACTGACTATAAGTATCTTTGCAGGAGCATGTCAACTTATTCCACTAACCCAAACCTCTTCCCAAACCCCAACCGTTACAGTCTACTAATACACTAATGACAGTTAGTTGATGAATAGTTGCAAATTATTGAAAGTTAGTTGACATGTAGTAGCAAAGTTGTTTATAGTTAGTAGAATGTCTAAAGTGGACTATCAAAATAAAGTGTAACCCTCCTTTCAAAAGTAATAATATTACTTTACTTATTACTCCCAGACAACAGTAATTAGTTACATTACTTTCCCATTACATCCCAAAAAATTTTAATTTTGGTAAATGCATCATTTTTGCAATCGGCTAATCCATAAAAGAGTACAACTGGCTCAAACTAGCTCAAACTATTTTTTAAACAAGGTTGTAATTAAATAAAGCAGTAAAATATATAGTCTAGTAAAACTGCAATAGGCCTCAAGCAGCTGGAACCAACCAAATATGTTGGCAGAATGAAAACTGAGCTAGCTTCATGCATTGGTGAGGACAATAACTAGTAACTAGCCATTTTTGGATGCTAACTGTAATATTGCAAATTAATTTTTTACACTACTATTTACCAGGGAAATTAATAGTTTTACAGTAACTAGTAACAAGTAATTTTTAAGCTCGATCACATTGAAAGAAAGTCAATAAGGCATTCGACCGGATTGCTTTTGTGGTGTAGATGTTAATCAGTCCTTTTCAGTTTTTCACCATTCCGTAGTCACACAACCCAGCGCAAAACCAAGAAATATCGCATCTTAAAAAAAATACAAAAAAAATTTGATACAAAATAAATAAAATTATCTAATATTCTGTCAACTTTGTGGAAATTTTTGGCTTTATTTTACTAACGCACATGCACTTCTAGCACGCACACCGCTATACTATAGTAACAACAAAGTTAATCTCAAGAACACAAAATTCAGAGTCTTGCACGGGACGAACCCATAATTAACCAAACACCACTTTAACCGACAGCAGCATTAATTCAATTCCGTAAGCTACCCGACCAGTTTAACTCGAACCCGCAAATTGCATTGTAATTAGAAACATTTATCAGAACGTTTAGTCACAACGTGAACACAAATACCATTTAAAAACAGCTGTCTATCAGCGTGTATGGAATCGAGTTGAAATGGTCATGAGTTTAAGACCCGCAGTCCGCCTGTGACTATTGATTGATGCCTCTGTTCTTGTAAGGGGGTGTGGCTCAGTCGCTAATTTGCATTTAAAGTAACCCACGCACAAATTCAGCATGTTTTTCCACGTAAATAGAGGCATTCTGGAAATGCTATAAATACAGTAAATGATCTGTGGGGTATTTTGAGCTGAACTTCACAAACCAATTCTGGGCACACTTGTGATTTATGTTATGGCGCTTTTCCATTGCATAGTACCCCACGTCAGTTCACATCACTTTGGCTTGGTTAGCTTTTCCATCGAGTTTAGTATCACTTTTAAGTGGGAGGGATTATAGGCGTGTCATTATATTTGCGCTGCCTACTGCTGTGACATCATAAAAGTAAGAGCGTTGTTGACATGCTATACGTTCCCATACATTAATTTATTTCTCAGTCCGCCACAAAATCAAAATTGACCACCACAAATAAATGTTTGCACATCACATTTATCACTACCTCAGTCTCACATGACAGTTTTTGTACCAACACTCGCTGCGTCAATCGACGCGCTCCCCTGAGCCTTAAGTCGCAAAATGTTGCGCATTTTCGCGTCGCGAATGTCCTGCCATAAACCACAAGTCTGGAAAACTCTGGTATTGTGTTCTTGTTTCTCAACCTGTGAATGTTCTTGACCGCTAAAAGGGAGTTTGGGAATAACAACAAAGCACAGATGACAACAGGTTTGCTTAAGACAGTGCAAGCACAAAGCTAATCTTGCGTTTAGCATAACGCCCGCCACAATTCTCTCAGACCAATTAGTGATCTTCAGTGTTTTCATGTCACGTATCAGCTCAACCTAGGTGGTACCAAAAAAGTATTGAAGACTACGTACTGTACCCAGTGTAAAAGCCCCCAAAAGTAAACTGACCCGACTAAAACCGTAGGGGAACATGCAATGGAAAAGCGCCATTACTGTACATCTTGTAAAAAGTAGATAATAATATGTCTTATTTAAACAAAAACGTGTAAATTAAAGACGAAAAAATTATTCGACTGAATGAACCCATACAATAGGAAAGAGATATTGCCATCTTATTTCTTTTACACTACAATACAACTGAATGGAGAGAAAAATTGAGACTTTCACATCAATGAAAGTAGGACAGGTCAGTTGCAATATGTATCTTTGTAATGATATGTTCACTTTTTATTCTAGAGATCTCATTGTGCTTAAAAATGCATACTACTTTCCCATACTAACAGCTTCAAGAGATCGCAGCAGGGGTGATGGGTTTGTATAGGGAAATAATCAAACACTTAATTGATTGTTTATAATGTTTAATAACTACGGAATAGGGGCAGCACACAAAGCAGACCCCAGGCGAATTTCCTTTGTACACTTATAAAGACAGACAAAGGGTTTTCCCAGAAAGCACCCTTTGTACTTGGCTCCCGCTAGATTAAACAGATAACGCTTGATGTCATTCAGCTATGACGACCAACTGCGTTTCGGTAATGTTTGGGTAGCTGTATGGGGTCATCAAACACCATTATAACAGACAAACTGAAGCTATTTGATATTTCAGTTTTCGTGTAAGAGCTTTCCACGATGACTTACAACTGTGCAACGGAACAAATGTTTATAATTGCTGTCAGAAATGATACAGGTTTATCTGTATTGTGTAAGAGCCAGCAAACAATTGTTCAGGGTTGTACACGTCTTAAGCCCTGGCAAGAAATGTGCACGCTTCCCGCCAATCGATTGTGTGAAAATGAATCTGTGTGATCAGTCACGAACAAATTATAAACATCGTACAACTGGCAACCAAAGCATGTAAAATGACTATCTATTGTAATTTAACAAAGCAAGCGTTTAGTCACAGTACATGGCTGGATGAAGTTTTGATTTGCTTTCCAGTTGTTTTAGGCCTTTGCCCCAGGGTAACTGGTTTATTTCGACACACACAGAGAGGAAATGCTGAGTTTTGTAGCAGTGGCTCATTGTTTTGCAGCTATAAATTCTTTTGACAACAAATTTGATTAATTTAGTCCCATTTCTGATCCAGACCACAATCCTGAATACACAGTGTATAATGCAAGTAAAGCAGTGCTGGAAAAACCTCAATTCGCCTTGAGCTCAAAGTTGAACAGAATTATTAAACACACCACAGCATAGAAAGACAATCTAATAATGATACAGTACTATATTCAGTCATTTTAAGATGATAATCTCACATTCAGAGAGAGTAATAATGTGTAATGATACTTCATTAGAGAAACAGTTCTCCTTTTTCCTCACTGGATTCACTATTATTTTTTTAAAGATGCAAATTACACTCTAATGATCTTTTAACAATATAGACAGAAAGATATATAGACAGACAGGCAGAAAGGCAGATATACAAAAGATATATAGATAGATAGATAGATAGATAGATAGATAGATAGATAGATAGATAGATAGATAGATAGATAGATAGATAGATAGATAGAT